>NW_022154723.1:0-114199 GCF_001633185.2 Quercus lobata
GGAGGGTTTTTTAATTTTTTTTAAATTTGTGGGATTGGCACCTACTATTCAATCTTGATTATAGAGTCCATGACTTACCATGAGGAGAATAATACTGGTTGTTTTTTGCTTTTGAGAAGCTTTCTGTCATTGGATGGTACAAACTACTTTCAACTATAATAAGAGTATATTATACATGATTTTTTTTGGCGAGCTCAGGGGGGGCAACAGCCCCCTCTCGCCCCCTTGACTCTGTCCTGTTTATGTGTAGTTTGATATTTTTTTTTTTTTTGCTAACCTGTGTAGTTTGATATTATTTTTTTAAAGATATATAAAAATATCATTTAACCGATTATCAAAAGAATAAAAGTAATGGTAATGAAAAAAAAAAAAAACCTTTTAAGTCGAAAACAATATAAAAACATAAAAAGAGCTTTTCCAGCTTGTCAAAAAAGTAAAGTAAAAAGAAAGGCACGTCTAATTAATGCTAATGCTCAATAATTGTGTTGACAAAAGCTATCTTTAATTCTTGGAGGTTACCTTGAACATGCATTACAATAATTTGCTTTCAAAGCTCAAGATATCTTCAATAATTTAAGATATCTGGAGCTTTGAAAGCAAATTATTTTAATGCAGGTTCAAGGGAACCTTAAGAATTAAGATAGCTTTTGTCAACACAAATATGACAATGGCTTTTACTTTTGCGCCATGATCCATTTATTTTACTTTGTCACTCTCAGATAATATTAATTAATAACATGGCTTTTTCTTTAGATTGTGGTACATACTACATTTTGATTGGAAATGGCCAATGGTGCATTTCACACAGCTCTTTCCACAAAAGTCATCATGTGGTGGTTCCCTCTTTCCAGCGAATTTCCACACTAACACTAATTTTTAATTTCAAAGCAATTGGCTTTCGGTGACCACTGAAACACCACGCCAAAGTAATGAAGGTTTCTTGAAAATTTAACTCTCTCTCTCTCTCTAGAGTTTTGATACAATAAGGAAAATTATTGAGTAGACTGCGCCAGGCCTCATAATGGGGTGGGCCCACGTTGGGGAGAAAGATTGGAAATTTCTTTACATATGCTTAATAATAAAAAACGGATAATTCTAGTGCTACAACTTGTAACACAATACGAGTTGTGGTTGGTGAAGGAGTGTCTCGACATAGACCCATCATTATCCCTCTACTAACCACAACTCACCACATGGGCAAGTTGTGGCACAAGTTTGCCTCAAGTTATGGCACCAATATTGGTTACATTGCTCATAAAGAACCTCAAAAGTTGTGCTTGTTCCTTCTTTGTCTATTTGTGAAGGCAAATTTTAGACACATCGAAAATTTCATCGAAGATTTCGTACACTTTGTCACAATTTTGTGTTGTGAATCTGTGATGGGCGCCAAGTGAGGTTTAGTTTCGGAACAATGCATGGAACACATAATTTTACACACTTTTAACCACAATTATTCATGTGATTAGTTGTAAGTAATAGAGGTATAGATCCACATAGACCTACCATCATACTTCTACCACATTGCGAGTTGTAATCAAAATTATGTGGTTTTGGCCACCGCAATACAAATATTGTGAAGTGGGTATTAAAATTTCAATTACTCTTTGAAATTAACACTATGTTTAAAGGGGAAAAAAGGAATAAGGGAATGGATTTGGAAAAATAAAACCAAAAAAAAAGAAAGAAAGAAAGAAAAGGGACAGAAAATACTCTTTGTGTATGAGTTTTGATGTAAAAATGAAAAGGCAGGAAAGAAAAGGATGGAAAAAAATAATGCTAAAAAATGATTTTATTATTATTTTATTTTTTGTAAATTATAAATTATTGATTCATTTGGAATAATTAAAAGTAATTTTACAAAATAACCAGAACTTTTTTTATATATATATTTTTACGAGGGTATAAGAGTAATCTTGCAAAAAGGTTAATCATTTCTTTATTTTTCTTTCAAATCCACAGCTTCCATCCATTTTCCAGTTCTCTACCGCCTCTCGTCCAGTACAACCAAACATAATGTAAAAGGTTCTAATGAGAAGAAGATGTGGCTAAACTTAAACCTGTAAACACATATCCCTAGACCATTTTGCCTTAACATGCCCAACACCTCCCTTGGGAAAAATACACCTGTTCCCCTTAGAGTTCTGAACAGTGTCACTTTAATTGCGGTTTCTCATATAGAACAAAAACAGAGAGGTAATGTTATAATGTATGACCCATCTGAAGAGGGGAGAGATTCAAAACATTGCATCAAATTTTTTTTCTTCTTTCATAAATTATTTTCTTTTCAATTTTTCTTCAGTTCTAATTGAATGTACTTTTTTTTTCCATGCAGATCTATTCCGTGATTCAATGGCTTCAAGCTCGTCATCTTGTTCTTCTTCTATTTTTTCTACCAGCCAATGGACGTATGATGCCTTCCTGAGTTTCAGTGGCGAGGACACCCGCATGCATCTATTCCGTGATTCAATGGCTTCAAGCTCGTCATCTTGTTCTTCTTCTATTTTTTCTACCAACCAATGGACGTATGATGTCTTCCTGAGTTTCAGTGGCGAGGACACCCGCAATACTGCTACAGACTTTATATATTTTGCTTTAAAACAGAAGGGCATTCATACTTTTAAGGAGGATGAAAAACTTAAGAAAGGAAAAGCTATTGAATCAGAGCTCTTCAAAGCAATAAAAGAATCCAGATTTGCTGTGGTCATTCTCTCAAAAAATTATACGTCTTCAACTTGGTGCTTAAACGAACTTGTAGAGATCATTGCCCGTGAAAAAATGGGAATGACAATTCTGCCTATTTTTTACAACGTGGATCCATCTGATGTGCGGAAACAAAAGGGAACTTTTGCGCAACCTTTTGATGAATATGAGAAACAATTTGAGGAGAAGGTGGGCACATGGAGAGATGCTTTGAAACATGCGGCCAATATTGCCGGATATCATGTAGATAATAGGTAATTTTATTTGATATATATTCAGCTGACCCACTTTTATATATGTTACTTCATTTAAACCATTAGCAGATCTATTTTTATTTAAAAAAATAAATAAATATTAAACCTTTTGCAGTTCTCAATTCTCATTCAATTTTGTCCTAGCCAATCAATTTACATGTATTTTTTTAG
The DNA here is from genome assembly GCF_001633185.2 of Quercus lobata. Lineage (NCBI taxonomy): Eukaryota > Viridiplantae > Streptophyta > Magnoliopsida > Fagales > Fagaceae > Quercus > Quercus lobata. The sequence continues at coordinate 3,126 of NW_022154723.1, forward strand.
GTAAGCGGAATCCAACACCTAATATCTACCACATTTTTCATTGGACCTATTTATTGATCATCACATCTTGCTCTTTCTTCATTGCAGCCCTCTCTCAGACGTTGTCAAAAGCATCGTGCCATTGATATCACGTAACTCAAGTTGTACATTCTCAGAAGTTACCGAAGGCCTGGTAGGAATAGACTCTCGAGTGGTGGTGGAATTGGGGTCATGTTTAGCTTTAGGGTTAGACGATGATGTTTGCTTTATAGGGATTTGGGCAATGGGGGGAATGGGCAAGACAACCCTTGCTAGAGTTGCCTATAAGATGGTTTCTAAAAAATTTGAAGCTTGTTGTATTATTTATAATGTTAGGGAAAAATGTGAAACAGCTGGCGGTTTACTTTCACTACAAAAATATCTTATTTCTTAAATTTCAAAAGAAACAAATTTGAATATAGAAGATGTTTATGACGGAGTTCACATGATCAAGAAAAGGTTAAGTCATAAAAGGATTCTTCTTGTTCTTGATGATGTAGATGAATCAAACAAGTTAAAAATGTTAGTTAGGAAGAGTAATTGGTTTGGTCCGGGCAGTATAATTATCATAACAACAAGAAATAAGCAATTGTTAAAGGAATTTCCAGTAGATGAAATATATGAAGTTAAATCATTGAACTATAAAGATGCCCTTCGTCTTTTTTGTTCGAATGCATTTAAAAGAGAACCCATCCCAAATGAATATTTAGAACTGACCAAAGATTTTTTAGAATATGTTGGTGGTCTTTTTTTAGCTCTTGAAGTTTTGGGTTCTTCTTTGTTTGGAAAAAGTATCGATGAATGGAAAAATGGATTAGAGATGCTTAAAGAACATTTCGAGCCAGCTATTACCCGGGTACTAAAAGTAAGTTATGATGGACTCCAAGAGTCCATGCAAGAAATATTTAAAGATATTGCATGCTTCTTTAATCATGAGGATAGAGATCATGTAGTAAAAATACTAAATGAACTTGGCCGATATCCCCTTATTGGATTGAGCAATCTCATTGACAAATCTCTCTTGACAATTTCTGAAAATAATGTATTGTGTATGCATGATTTAGTAAGAGATATGTGTAGAAACATAGTTTATCAGAAGTCCCCTAATGAGCCTGGGAAGCGGAGTAGACTGTGGGATCATAAGGACATTAATCATGTGTTGAAAAAAAATACGGTAAGAATTTATTTACTTGAGTTCATACTATATCTTCTTATTCGTCAACAAAGTTGAAATATGAATAGTTATGATAATAATATATTTTTCATTTCATGAATTTAGGGAACAGAAGAAGTTCAAGCCATAGATTTCAAGGGAGCCAAGGATACAAGTATTTATCATGAAGAAAAAGAGGCTTGTTGGGGGTGGGTCCTAAGTGCTCTGCCTTGGGAAGGGCTTGCTCTATTGGTTACTCTTCGGGAATGGATCCAATGGACTCTATCTTCGCGAGGTTTCACATCATCAAAAAAACAAAAAGGGCCACTTTGGAACCCTAACACCTTTTTGAAGATGCCCAATATTAAATTTATGAGTGAAACAGCTATAGAGGAGCTGCCTTCATCAGTTGAATTTTTGATTGGCCTTACTTTATTGAATCTAAACTTTTGCAAAAATTTTGTGCTTCTTCCAAGCACCATTTGTAGCTTGAAGTCACTAGAAAGCATTTATCTTTGGAGATGCTCAAAATTTGACAAATTGCCACGAGACTTGGGGAATATCACAAGTCTAAAGGAGCTTGGTTTGAGTAGAACAGCTATAAAAGAGCCGCCTTCATCAATTGAATTTTTGATTGGCCTTACTTCATTGGATCTAACAAATTGCAAAAATTTTGTGCTTCTTCCAAGCACCGTTTGTAATTTGAAGTCACTAGAGATAATGTGTCTTTTTAGATGCCCAAAATTTGTCAACTTCCCAGAGAATTTTGGGAATCCCAAACATCTGGAATTGCTTAATTTTGAAGGAACAGCAATAGAAGTGTTGCCATCTGTTCGACGTTTGGCTGCCCTTAAGATTTTAATCCTAAAAGATTGCAAAATTCTTGTGTGTCTTCCAAGCACCATTTGTAATTTGAAGAGGGTACAGTATCTTGATCTTACTGGATGCTCAAAAATTGCGAACTTGCTGGAGAACCGGGGGAATATGGAAAGCCTAACCCATCTTCTTTTGGGTGGAACTGCTATAAAAGAGTTACCTTTCTCCACCATTCACCTTAAATGGGTCTATATAGTATCTTTCAAGGTATGTCAATTGTCATCATCTTCATTGACTTCTATGCCTACGATCACCTCAGCCGGGTTGATAGATCTCAGTGACTGCAACCTTTCGGCAATTCCAAGTGGTATTGTCCGCATCCTTTCGGCAATTCCAAGCGGTATTGACTGCAGAACGGGGATTTTGTGTGATTTATCTCTAAGGGGAAATGATTTCGTTTTCCTTCCTGAAAGCATCTCTCAATTATCTGGACTAAAACGTCTTTACTTGGATGGTTGCAAAAGCCTTCGATCCTTATCAAATATTCGGATTCCGTCAAAAGTTGATCTTATATGCGTAAACAATTGTACCTCACTGGAGAGACTGCCAGAACGCCCAGAACCACCAAATGATTTCTACTGGCTATCATCTGCATTTTATAATAAGGAATTCACTGTCCAGTGTTTCAACTGCTTCAAATTGGCTTACAATATTCAAAACTTCAGTAACATGTTTCAGGTATTTCTCTCTCTCTCTAATCTCTATGTGTGTTTTCTAAATATCACCTACTTGGGAAATTACGCTAATATTCTTCAGGTATCTATCTCTGTCTCTGTCTGTGTGTGTTGGGTTTTATTTATTTATTTATTTACCCCCAAGATCATGGTTTGTATATTTGAGGGACAAATTGGTAAAACACGTTATATTATTCCTGGAAGGGAAATTCCGAAATGTTTTGAAAAAGTGAACGTATGTGATACTTCAGTTGTCCCTTATCTTTCGACTTATAAAATAATAAAAAAAGTGAAGATACAATTGCCTGAGTGTGATGAGTGGAGGGGAATTGTTTTGTGCGTTCTTTTTTTACCCACCGAGCGTCATTATAGAAGCTCACTCGGCCAATACATTGGAGTGGATGGATGCCAAACGAGCTATTCCACATATGGACAGTACCGAACTTGGCTTAATATTACGTCAGAATCACATCACCTTTGGCTGCACAGTGTGTCCAAGAGCAATTTCCGCCTTCCGAAAACTCCTGGCTGCTCTATTGATAAGAAGGGATTCCATCAAGATCAAGTTGAGCTTGAAATAGTGACCGGGGGCTTTTTGGAGGTGGAGAAAATTGGGTTTCGTGTGATATAAAAGCAAGACATTGAAGATCCCAATTGAGATGTGAAATGGAGTATGATGACACTTTCTTCAGTTGGTGATGAAATCTAGGGTTTGAAGATCCCCATCAAAATAAGCGAAGCCCATGATGAGGATGATGGGGAATTCTTTTCTTCACTTCTTTTACCTGTGAGTTATCAACTTTCTTTCTACCATTATAAATCACTTTTCTTTTTTTGTGTGCTGCATATGTAATGCTCTGTTTCTTTTTTTTTGGCTAAGCATATGTAATGCTCTGTTAAACATCTACTAATATTCAAATGCATATTGAGATTTCTTGTCCCTCTGTAACGGTTTTTTTGTAATTCTTGTTACTGTCCGACGTATATAATAATGTTTTCTTTTTTCCTTACCGGCATTTGGGTCTGTGGTTCATGCTGAAGAAATTTACAAAAGACACCTTGCCTGCTTCAGATGTTGATTTTGCTCTATGATTTGCACACCTACGTATAATTGAAGTTAGAAAAACAAAAGTAATCAAAAAGTGAATTGAAGTTTGCAAAATATTTTATTTTTTTTCCTGTTTGGTAGTCAAAGAATGAGAAGTTAATAAATGGGTAACTATTCAATATTTATACTATTCACGTGTGAGGAGCTAATATTATCCCAAAATATTATATATATGCCAAGGGGTGGGATGCGGAAACTAGCAACCCCACAGCGAACATCCAAAACATGAACTACCCTGCAGAACGTAGATCAACTGTCTCACTGGTAGTCATACTTCTTAACCTGAATTTACCACAAAATTAAGTGAAGTTTAAATTGTGTTACTAAAAACAAGAAAACATTGAGCCTGACACAAAATTCAAAGTAATAAATACAAACACATATCATGACTCATGAGTCTTGTAATTCACTTTTTGACTGCAATAGAAAATTAAGAGAAGCGCGAGTAGGCTGCTTTTTATAATGTTTGTCACTTTGCTGCAGACATACACCTCATGTAGTCCAAATAAGCAAGTACATTTTTATTTGGATCACATGGGCAGACAATCTGAGCTCTTTTCATAAGAAATCTCAACTAAATAGTGTAGTTGAAGAGTGAGAATAATATTGTAGTTAAAGCTCTTATTCATTACTGTGTTGACAGACTTAAATTTTATAGGGTTAAAAAATGGTTAAAGAAGAATATATGTTATCTCTTTTAAAAGGTATCTATGTGATAACCAAGAAATTGCTTCTATGCTTTGTTGTAATGGTGTACTTTTATCTCTTGTTTGCCAGTTCCTCATGCGGGATTTGGATTGGGCTTTGAAAGGCTTGTGCAATTTGCTACAGGAATAGAGAATATAAGAGACACAATCCCTTTCCCTCAGACGCCTGGTTCAGCTGAATTTTAATGGTGAAGTTGTGCATTTTTTTTTTTTGTTCTCTTATTGTAGTCAACCACAGCATCATTTTTTTACCTGTCCTGCTCCTCATCTCCTTAAGTAAATTCAATTTGAATCACCTTCTCTGTTTAACACTTATGTGCATCAAAACTTCAAACTATATAGGAAGGCTACCAAAAACGAAAAAAGAAAAAAAGAAGGGGATTAATGGAGTTGGCCCCAATCGGTTGGGACCAATGCTTGGATTATCTTCTGGTCAGTGTTGCCTAATCTGAAAAATGTTGATAATTGTGAAGTGATCATATATTTATTTGGAAGTTATAAATAAAAATTGTATTTTTGTATGACATTCATCTGAAACTCATTGAGTTCTTGTGTGTCATAATATCATTTCTTTGTTTTCAAATCTTTTGCATCACTGAATAATTACTTGAATGCTTCTTATTCTTTTCTTAGGATTTACTTTCAATTTGTTGTGGATGCAGAAATGCATCAATTCTTTGAAAACAAGAGAATCGATCTCTTTGAAGGGGGCACCAAAGAATATAAATAATGCCTTGCTACATCTTTTTCACCAATGTGCTAGTTTTCACTGATGTGTCTACTACTCTTGTCAGCCTTTCATGCTAAAATTAGAGTTAATTATGAGTTTATATTTTCATACAACCTTATGGCTCATGCATTTTTGTTGTAATGCTTGGATGATTAAGGATACCTGATAAACACACGTCTATTTGGTTGTGGATTTGTCAAAGAATTTTGTCTAATAGAAAATATTATAGTAGTTTCTGTATATAATGAAAAGATACCAGATTCATATACATCCCAGTGAAGTTGGTTTGGGTAGCTACTTTAGTGATTGAGTTTGATGTAATGCATATTACAGATGAAGTTACCATGGATGGCTGCTGTCTGTTGGCGCAAGTAACTATTCAAAACCCTTAGAACTTGGCCAATTTGATGGCTTTAATCTTTGTGGACGCTATATTGATGATTTTATAATTTTTTATTTTTGAGAATTCTTTGTATGCGATGGAGTGAGTGCACAATAGCAATACCTGGAGCATTGGGGTGGAGACAGTAGGGTTCCGTTTGTTAAACAAGCAAGACATCAAAGAGACATAGAATGTGAGGAATCCAGTCAAGGAGATTTTTTTTTTTTTTTTCTCTTCTTTTACCTGTGAGTTATCATCTTCTTCCTACCATTATATAATCTAGTTGTTTCCTTCCTTTTTTTTTTTCTTTTTTTTTTTCCCTGGACATTTACTAACATGTCTTTTTCTGTTAAACTTCTACTACTATACAAATGCATATTGAGATTTCTTATTTCTCTGTTAACGGTTTGTTGTAATTCTTGTTTTTCTTTTTCTCCAACAGTCCGACATATATAATAATGTTTTCTTTTTTCCTTATTGGCATTTGGGACTATGATTCATGTTGATTTACAAAAGGCACCTATCTCGGCTCCTTAGATGTTGATTTTGCTCTATGATTTGCACACTTACATGTAATTGAAGTTAGATAAAGAAAAGTAATGAAAAAGTGAATTGATGTTTGCAAAACTTTTTTTCTGTTTGGTAATCAAAGAATGAGAAGTGAATAAATATTACAATTTTTTAATGGTATTTTGTTATAATTTGTACAATGAATATGCCGTATTTAGCACACACCAACACTTCCTTTGGGTTTTCATCATATCATCTTTTGGTGCAAAGGACATGTGTTTGTATATCCCAGCGGATAGTATGCAGAAACTAGCAACCCCACAACCAGCATCCATAATGTGAACTATCCTGCAGACAGATCAACTGTCTCACTGGTAGACATATTTCTCAACCTGTCATGACATGTCATGACTCATGAGGCTTGTAATTCAGTAGAGTTTAAATGTTTGCGGTATATGGTTTTAACTCTTAATAGGCCTTGTTAAAAGGTGAGCTATTGCGTTTCGCTCATGTTTGTTGTATCAACTATAGATTCACTGTCACTCACAGTGAGACATTAAGTCTTATACATAGATGTTATATATTATAATGTAGGACAGAGGTTCTGGATCTACACCCCATTTAAGCTATTTCCAATTCCAATACCGAACATCCTTTAAAACTCAGTAAATAATATGCTTAAGGACTTATGCAGTGTTAAGATCTAGATATAATTAAAATTTGCCTATAACCTTGGGTGTTTAATGTCTTGCTAGCATCGTGTAAGTGTACACGTTTTTCACCCATGTGCTAGTTTTCGCTAATGTGTCTACTACTCTTGGCTGTCTTTCATGCTAAAATAAGAGTTAATTATGGGATTAAATAGTCATACAAACCTATGGCTCATGCATTTTTGTCGTAATTCTTGGATACCTGATAAAGACATTTCTATTTGGTTGTGGATTTGTCCTGGAATTTTGTCTAATAGAAATAGTTAAAATAGTCTGTATCAGCTGAAAAGATGCCCGCTTCATATGCCTCACAGTGAAGTTGGTTTGGGTAGCTACTTTAGTGGTTGTGTTTGATGTAATGTATGTTACAGATGAAGTTATCGTGGATGGCTGCTATTTGCTGGTGCAAGTAACTCTTTAAAACCCTAAGTACTTAGCCAAATTGATGGCTTTAATGATATTTTGATGATTTTATAGTTTTTTTAATTTTTATTTTTGAGAATTCTTTTATGCAATTTAGCGAGTGCACAAACACACACATGATAAGTTAAGATAGAAATGATAATATGAAAAAACCACTCTCATTGACATCGTGAAATCAGTGTCACAGTAGTATTGTGTCTAAAGTATCTTTGTTAACATCTACCTTTTTTATGGTTCAGAAATTGTAAATTGCTGCTTCTAAAGTAACCAATTCATACCTTTAAGTTTAATCTGGAATCATGCCCTATGTTTGATATATTTCATATCAATATATGTTGCTTCAAGTACTTTATAGTTTTTATGTTAAATGTTTCTCAGTTATGAAGTATATTTAATGCTAAGGCAGTTGCTATATGCATGCTGCCATGACAAATCAACAGCTAACAGATAGTGGAAACCGGATGATGGACAAGACTGATCAAGCCATTGGAGGTCATAAAAGGTTGGATTATCTCTCATGATCATTTTGTGAGGAAATTAGTTTTATTTATTTTGGTGAGTTGAAAAGGGATAAGTTTCGTAGGCTATTTTGAAGTGTGATCATTATTTCCTCTCATTCTTCTCTATTTCCTTATAGAAGGTTACAGGTGGAATCGTATCTTGTATTTCTAAAACGTACTAGTTTTTTTTAGCTCTGCCTTGAACATCACTTGCACTAGTTTGCATCAAGACCTGAACAATTATGGAATGTTTATTTTGAAGTGTGATCATTATTTCCTTTCATTCTTCTCTATTTCCTTGTAGAAGGTTATAGGTGGAATTGTATCTTGTATGTCTAAAACTTACTAGTCTTTTTAGCTCTGCCTTGAGTATCACTTGCACTATTTTGTATCAAGACCTGAACATAAAAGTAGTTTTACTGTTCAAAAAAGTATGGAATCATCGCAAAAGAAAAATAAATTTAGTATCTCCTTGTTTGTGGTAGACTGTTCAAGACACCATCAACGTTGGAACAGAAACTGCAGCTGCACTCAAGGATCAGGTGTGTAATTTGTCAGCTTTTAAAAAATTGGATTTCACAGCAGTTTAATATTTCACATTGAATTAAAAACTCTGTCTCTCTCTGTCTCTCTCTCTCTCTCTCCCCTACTGTTTCTCTCTTGTTTCGTTTAATCTTTCAAAAAATTTCAATGGCATGGAAACTAAAGAAATCAATTATATTTATGTTTAGACTGAACAAATGAGTCAGGCTGTTAAGTGTTAATGAGCTGGACTATCCATTTCTCGATCAAGAAAGCTTCTCAACTTGTGAAGGAACTTGGTAGGCAGGTCAATCTCTGAAATTATCTTCCTCCTGTTCTTGTCATATATTGACTATTAGTTGTTAATTGTTTTACTTACCTCATTTATTTCTTTAGGTTGCAACTGATAGGTGTATTATGGCATTACTCTTCCTAATTATTGCCATTGGAGTCATAGCTATCATTATTGTAAAGGTAAGATAGCTTATCATCCATTTTCTTTGCCATTAACAAAATTTAATTTTCTAAATACTTGATTTTGCTTTTGCCATCTGATTACAAATTGGAACCAAATCCTTGACATCCCTTTATTATACAGATGTAGCTTCAAAATTATGAATACTAGGCCTTTTTCTTCTTCTTCTTCTTCTTCTTCTTTTGGCTGTGGAGTTTCTCAGGCCTATTGTTTTTAAATGTATATAACTGTATATGGTATTGCATAATCTTGTTTTATGCTTTAAGTGGACCTTTTATAAATAAGTTGATCTCAGATTGACCTTGTTTGGTTAACCCTTATTTGCTTAAAAGTTGCAGGAAGATACTTTTATAATGCCAAATGTTGTAGTTAAACGTAGTGATTCTTAGTGATTTTTTGCTTACCTTAATAAAAAATAAAAGAATCTAATTCAGTATATCCTCTTTTTTTCTTTTTTTTTTTATTTTTTTTTTATTATTATTAAATAATAATAACTTCACTAAAAAAAGAAAAATAAAAAAAGAAGACAAACACAAGTGCATGAGTGAGTAAAAGAGTTAATCTAATAGTTGTCACATTTTCATGTCCATTGGTAATGCGCTGATTGCAACTTGATGTTTCCATTACTATTTTTCCGTATTTCAAATTTTGTGTTAATCATATGTTAACTATCTAATCCACATATTCATGTTTTGTATATAAGTTTAAATGTAGAAAACATAACTTTAAATTTAAACACTTTATAATTAGATAGTTATAATTCTTTGATAATCTCGATATTTTGCAACCATAAAAGGTATAAGGAGATCTTGTAATCCAACAATTGATTCATCAAAATGCTTTTGCAATAAAAGTTTTGGAGTTGTATAACATTACATCCAGTTATATCATGTGTAATTTAAACCTAACCCATAAAGATATTATACAAAATTTATTTTAAAAAAACATAAATATGTATAAATAAACCCAAGAGAGGGATATCATATACTTGAACTAGTCATCAGAATCTATAACCAAACAATGCTCCACCAATTACTTTAATGATGGAAAACATTCAGTTCCAAATTAGTTTAGAGCTATATTCCTTTAACCTACTTTGTGGCAATTAAAACCATCCACATATAGTTTTGATCATATGACTTTTTGAACGAGTTATGTGACTTTGTTTAAATAATACATATATCAACTTACTAAGGTTTTTTTTTTTTTTTGCGAAGTTGTTCATCAAAAAAATAAGTGTTTTTGCGAAATTGTTGTGCTAATAATCTAATACTATTCTTAATTCCAATCCAATTTGACCGGTCGATCAGATTGTCAAAACTATGGGTTTAATAAGAATTTTATCTTTTAGGAGGGACAATCATGGCACGGGGATTGAGGTCCCTATTGAGGTGGAAAAAAGGATGCATATTTATTACATTCGGAACAGAGGGTTTGGTAACAGATTTAATGTGTTGGGTGATGACAATCATGGCACTCCGAATGACTTAACGCAATGACCCAGAAATCAAGAAGGCATGTGACTCATACAGTGATCATTTTGGACAGTTCATCAAACTGATATTCTATGGCATCCAAAAGGTATCATGATTATGCATGAACAGCAAAACAGTCTCTTATTAATTTGTCGTTGAACTTGGGATTATTACTACAAATTTTCAACTTGAGTCAAAGGGATGTCCTAATTATTGCATTGGAGATCTTAAACCGAAATCTCAAATTGTATTTAGGAGCAGTACTAGTAGAAGTTGGCTGTACAAAGTCAAAGCTTGTGTGCTTGCATTTATAGTTACTTGATGTGAAGAGTGTGGAAGGAAGAAAAGAAGAAAAATGTGTGAAATAAAAGGAAAGGCCATTCGGCCATGGGTCTCCAGTTTCTACATGACCACATTCATTTTTTTCTAAATTTCCATTGCCAACTATAGTCCAATCCATCTTATTCCTATGAAGAAATTTTTAATATAGTAGGAAAAAAAAAATTAATGCTTCAATTGATTATTATCAGCAAGGACAATTTTTTTTTTTAAGATTAATAAATTCGTAATCTACACCCAAAAGACCAAAACCCACGTTATTGTTTAAGAATATTGGTGTTGATAAGGTTTTAATTTTTAGTTGTGGAATGCTGTTTGATGGATGTACGAAATGAGAGAGAAATAATTAAATAAATTTTAAATTTAAAAAAAATAAAAAATATATTATTATGTGAATGTTTTTGAAAAATGGTCAAAAAAGAAATAAAATTTTATATTAAAATAAACGAAATTTTTGCATGAGATATATTTATTGAGTAATGTTACAGTTATAAACTATTTTATAATATTTCTACAAAATATTAATGTGATCAATTTCTTATTGGTATTCATCTCTTTTTTTTGGAGGAACTCTTATTGGTATTCATCTAGACATACTATTAATTTTTTTTTTCTTTTATCAATAATTACTCATTACATTAGCAATTTGTAAGTGTCTCTAACATTATTCATATTTATTTGATTTTTATGTCTAAGATAGATATTGAGTGAATTAAACGATTGCTAGACTTTGTAACCAAGGTCCACACTCCACGTGCAAGTGACCCTTCTCACTATCATGAACCCGCCAATACAATTACTTGGAAAAGCGTAATGAAGAGTGTCTCAGATAGTCATCAATTGGTTTTTTTCTACATGGCCACATTCAACGTTCCTTTGTGACGTGCTTGACGGATTGACAGGTCTTGCAAGTCACACATGGCCACATTCATTATTCAATCCATCGTATTCCTATGAAGAAATTTCTAACATAGTTGGGAAAAAAAAAATCAATGCTCAAGTTGAATATTAGCAATTTTTGTTTTTGCTAAGTGGTACAATTGGTTTTTTTTTGGTTGTGAATACAGACTAAGTTTGATTTCACTGCTTAGGTGCCCAACGAAAGCAATTCCATCAATGAAGCTAAAATACAAAAAGTGAAAAAATTTACAAAAATTGACCTATATGCAAGTTTGATGAAGTTTGTTTCATCAATCTTTGCATAATTGTATAAAAAGTATAAGTGTTATAGTAATAGTGTATACCTCATCTTTCTATCATATGATTTATATTATTCAATTGTTATCTTATATTTTTTTTTAACTCATACATCAATGTAGCACACTAACCATTAGAAAAAATAATAAAATATAAATAACGAATAAATATTTTATTGAAATATATTGTAGAATAAATAATTTAATGTGGAATTTTTGAAAAAATTTCCGTGTAAAAAAAAAAGATTCTTATTATAAAATATACCAAAAATTTTACACGAGTGAGAAGATAGAAATATAGATTCTTATTGTAAATGCTAACGTGTGAGTGGTGAGCTTGGCGAATTGGTTTGATGAGATAGAAAATTGGTTTGCGAAGGAAGGGTGTTAACGTCTTTTCATAATGAGGGCTTTAATTACATATTTGCCCTTAAAGACTTGAATAATGAGTAGATTTGGTTCAAATCCAACACTCTCGTACTGTGGTTGGTGAAAATTAGTTCAGTTCCCATGCAAAGAACAAAGAAGAGTCCCATATGATTGATGTACTCTCTCTACTTTGTAGATGTGACAACTGATTGAATTTTGCATGAAAATGATTTGTTCTTTTATCTTTCAGTTTATCTTGTCCTTTTTTATTTCCTTCTTTTTCCATGTAAGTATTTATTCCTCTCAGACAAGGTTACATGGATGAAGGAGCCTTAATCAATTTTCATAGACTAGACTAGAGAGCCTTTAATTTTCAAGCATTTTGACTGCACAAGCAGAACAACTGAGCATCCATGTGATCTATAGACAATAGCAACTTTATTGAAGTTAATTTCCCATAAGATTAGGGCTTAAAAGGGTTAAGAATTTGGATGATGTTAATACCGTACTAGTTTGGCATGCACGTACTGGTTTAAACTATAATGTTTACCATATGCTCAGAGTTCAATTTTCTTCAAAAGACTTTTCACCAGTTTATATAGTGAAGGTTAATCAAAAGCCTCACCACGTTTAGCAAGGTTTCTTTATTGTCTTTTATTCAAACATCTAACATTTTCATTGCTTGCCACGCATTCGAGCTGATATGACCTGGTCACATGCATTAGTGTCCCAACGTTGAAAACCAATCTGACTCTCCTCAGTATGAACAAGCGGTATATCTTGTTTCAATTCTCTTATCTAATTTTGCATGAAATTAAATGACTTGTTCTTTTATCTTTCAATTTATCTCGTCCTTTTTTATTTCCTTCTTTTCCATGTAAGTTCTTATTCCTCTTAGACAAGGTTACATGGATGAAGGAGCCTTAATCAATTTTCATAGACTGGACTAGAGAGCCTTTAATTTTCAAGCATTTTGACTGCACAAGCAGAACAACTGAGCATCCATGTGATCCATAGACCATAGCAACTTTTATTGAAGTTAATTTCCCATAAGATTAGTGCTTAAGAATTTGGATGATGTTAATACCATACTAGTTTGGCATGCACGTACTGGTTTAAACTATAATGTTTATCATATGCTCAGAGTTCGATTTTCTTCAAAAGACTTTTCACCAGTTTATATAGTGAAGGTTAATCAAAAGTCTCACCACGTTTAGCAAGGTTTCTTTATTGTCTTTTATTCAAACATCTAACATTTTCATTGCTTGCCACGCATTTGAGCTGATGTGACCTGGTCACGTGCATTAGTGACCAAACTTTGAAAACCAATCTGACTCTCCTCAGTATGAACAAGCCGTATATCTTGTTTCAATTCTCTTATCTAACAATATTTTCTTTCTCACTTCTTGAATTTGATTTGCTTTTAAGTTTTGATATGATCATTTGGTTTGGTATCCGACAATACTAAATTATTGTACTTTCAACGAATAACTCTTGGCGTACCACACAAATCATTAGCATCCGACAATACATCTTGGACTGTGTATCAATTCACAGGGATGGAGTCGGGGTACAAACCTAAAAGGGGGACAATGCTTAACGTAAAGCTCATAAAATTTCATCACATTTATTCGCATCGTAATCTTATATTTGTAGATGCAATTTGAGATTTGCAATAAACTAATACTAATTTTGGTGATTTTTCAAATTTTAATTTTAAGATTTTTATAAATTATGACATCAACGTTAGAGGTTAGCAACAATAAATCATCAATATTAGCTTATGAATAATGCTAGGGATACATCCAACTACACAATTTTTTTTTTCTTTTTTTGAGAAACAAACACACACACAAGGGAGAGGGAAAGGGGTGCCAACTACATAGTTGAATCCACAACATGCCTCACAAAAATTAGGTTAGTCCTAAACAAAAAGCCGAATAAACATATCTTACAAACCACAACAAACTTTTTTTTAGAGATAGTTTTCAACCGCTGATGTTTAATAAATTTCACCATGGTCAAACAAAGTACAAACCATCAATTTTTATTTTTCTCTTTTCCCATTAGCCCGCCTGCCCATTAAGTTCTCTAACGACAGCCACACATCTGATTTCTAAAACATTAAAACAAAAATCATAAAAATAAAAATCCAACTTTATTTTATATTTTTAATCTTTCTTGTTTCACATGTTCCATTTTTCTCATTGTACTCGTGAGTCTATGACCAACATATTATTTAAATATTTTTTAGGCAAAAAACCCATTTTCGTCTCTGAATTTTCACGCAATTTTCATTTTGGTTCCTATCTTTTTTTTCCACCGTTTTTAGTCCTTATCTTGAAAAATGCATCTCGTTTTATTCCTTTCCGTTAGTGCCCTAACGGCCCCGTCCTATGTGGCAGATGGAACTATTAAAATAATAATAAAAAATTTTATTTTGGCATTAAAAAATGCCACATCAACATTTAAATTAAAAAAATTAATTTATTAATTTTAATTAAATAAAAAATAAAAACAGAATTAAAAATAAAAAATCATATAATTTGAGATTTAAGTGTGTTTTGAACAAGAACAATAAGAATACAAACCTAGATCTAAGAATACAAACCTAGATCTAAGAATACAAACCTAGATCTAAGAACACAAACCCAGAAATTAAAATCCAAAAATTAAAAATTTCAAAACCACCATTTTCTCAAACCCAGCAAAATCATCAAATCCTAAATACCCAAAGTACCAAATCAATCCAAAAATACAACACAACAAATCTAAACAAAGAAAGTCTCAGAAAAACCCATCAACCACCACATCTGAAGCAAGCCACGAACCCAGGGACAATCACAGTGACCAAACCCAGGTTTCTTTGGATACCTCCATGGAAATCTTTGGCTCACACATCATTAGAAGCAAGCAATCTAGTAACACTGAGCTTTCTCTTTCTCTCTCAGGCTTTCGTTGTTGACTTTCTCGGAACTTTGACTCTTCCATACTTGGCTCCTTCTCGTGGGTATTCGGGTCGTCTTCTTCTTCTTTGGGTTCGAATCTTTCATGGGTCACTGTCTCTTCGCCTTCCCAAGGCGTCCCAGACAATGACTCTTCTTCATCTTCATCCTCAGCTAAAGCCTCAACCTTTGCTTCTTCTAGTGCTTGCGCTTCTGATTCTTGCTCGGAATGTATGGGTTTGTGATTTATTGGTGGGTTTGGTCACTGTGATTGTCCCTAGGTTCATGGCTTGCTTCAGACGTGATGGTTGATGGGTTTTTCTGAGTTTGAGATTTTTTTTTTGTTTGGATTTGTTATATTTTTGGATTGATTTGGTACTTTGGGGTTTTAGGATTTGATGATTTTGCTGGGTTGAGAAAATTGTGATTTTGAAAATTTTAATTTCTGGATTTTAATTTTTGGGTTTGTATTTTTAGATCTGGGATTATGTTCTTGTTGTTCTCGTTCAAGACACACTTAGATATCAATTCATGTGATTTTTTATTTTTAATTCTGTTTTTTATTTTTTTATTTAATTAAAATTAATAAATTAATTTTTTTAATTTAAATGCTGATGTGGCATTTTTAATGTCAAAATAAAATTTATTATTATTATTTTAATAGTTCTGTCTACCACGTAAGATGGGGCCGTTAGGGCACTAATGGAAATGACTAAAACGAGACGCATTTTTCAGGATAAGAATTAAAAGCAATGGAAAAAAAAATAGAGATCAAAGTGGAAATCGCGTGAAAATGTAGGGACGAAAATGAGTTTTTCGCCTATTTTTTATTGTAACATAATCTTCTCTCTCTCTCTCTTGAAATCTCAGTGAATCTTATCTCTATCCTTTGCTGACATTTTCTATTGATATTTATCTCTTCTCTATAAAAATCTGAGCTTTTCTCCCTCTCCCTCGCTCTTTGTTCTTGCTAATGCCACATATTGATGGGGCAGAAAAGTTGATGTGAAACTTGTCACATATTGGGTCCTAATACAATCAACTATCACATGCTATCATGAGTACCATGTGGAGTCCATCTAAATTCCAAAGTGCCGTTTCCTAGTTTGGGAAACAATAATTTAATAGGTAAAAATAATATCCGTTATAGGAAATTTGCATTTTGAGACCCATTATGTCACTTTGCACTACATATCATAGATGATAGAAAAGTTGCATAGTCACTATTTCATGGATTAAAAAGAGTCGCCTGAGACTTTGAGACATTAACGCTTTGACGGGACAATTGATCTTTTTTTTTTTTTTTTGAGAAAGAAAACTTTTCACACCTAGTAATTACTTACACCTATGACCTGACCTACCCATCTTATTTGGCTGACGCAAGCTAACAAAAGAAGCAAAGTGACATAAGGTGAGCATTTGGGAAGCGCATTCTGTGCTTCACATGTCTCTCTTCTCTTTTTTTTTATTTTTTCATGAGAAATAAACAGTAAATTTAGGTATGTGAACGGTGGAATGCGCGTAAACAAGTGTATAGAGTAGTTTGAGTAATGTTGTTTGAGTGTTTTTGAGACATTAACGCTTTGAAGGGACAATTGATTTTTTTTTTTTTATGAGAAAGAAAACTTTTCACACCAAGTAATTACTTACACCTATGACCTGACCTACCCATCTTATTTGGCTGACGCAAGCTAACAAAAGAAGCAAAGTGACGTAAAGTGAGCATTTGGGAAGGGCATTTTGTGCTTCACATGTCTCTCTCTCTCTCTTTTTTTTTTTTCATCAGACCTGAACAGTAAATTTAGGCATGTAAACAGTAGAATGCGCGTGAACAAATGTATAGAGGAGTTTGAGTAATGTTGTTTGAGTGTTTTTGATATACGTGCGGGTGAAAAAGTATATAAAAATGTGTGTAATGTTGTTTAAAATGTGAAAATGTGTGTTAGAACACACCTGCCAAACAGGGCCTTTGTAACACAATCCATACAAGGAAACTCTGCGTCTAAGTTGTGGATTTCAATTGTCATTCAAATTTGTTTTTTAGTAGGGCTTCCACGTATGCATTTGTGTGAGGAGAATTTGTGAGTTGGATAGTAACGGAATGGTGCTTTAAGGACTTAAATGTCCCACGTTAATTGGTTTAGAGATTAAAAGTGGTAAAAATAAAATGTAGGGACTAAAATGTAAAAAAAAAATCAAAATGTAGGGATTAAAAATGCATTTACGCCTAATTATTTATTATGTGTTATAATAATTAGGGAATCAATTTTAGTTATATAAAATGCCACAAATCAACCACAAATTTTTTTCCCTCCATTTTGGCAATGCCATCGTCACAAATCAATTGCCACAATTTTTTTTTAAAATTCCTCCCCAAGATTTCGGCAACTTGGTTGCCACAATTCTTTTTTATTTTTCCCCCTCCCATTTTTAGCAACTTGGTTGCCACAATTCATATTTTCTCTCTCCTCCCTTCCCTACAATTTTGGCAACTTGGTTGCCACAATTGGTTTCCCTTTGGGCACTCCACATAGCACTAGCACTTCGGGCACTTCACACTCACTTGGGCAGCAAGAATTTCGGTTATCTCATTACCGAAATCCAATTTTTTCTCCCTCCTCCATCACATCACCTATCTTTACTCTCTCTCATACTTTTTCTTGCAATTTCGGCAACACCGTTGCCGAAATTCACTCTCTTTTCTCATTTTTCCAAATAACTTTGAACAGTACCTATATCACCAATAAACTCAATTTTTTGCAATATTCAGTTATAAGACTCGTGAATCTGTGTGAGGTCCACCACAATACAATATTACGAAGGGGGTGTGAAATTTTCAATTAGTCTCTAAAATTAACACTATGTTTAAAGAAAGGGAAAAAAAATTAAGGGAATAGATTTGAAAAAGAAAAAAAACCCAAGGAAAAAATAATGCTAAAAAATTATTTTATTATTTTATTTTTTGTAAATTATAAATGAATAATTCATTAGGAAGAATTAAAAGTAATTTTACAAAAATATTCATAACTTTTTTATACTTTTACGAGGGTACAAGAGTAATCTTGTATAAAAGGTTAATCATTTCTCTTTTTTCTTTCAAATCGGATAGAAACAAAATTTGGAAAAATGTGAGGAATCCCCAGCTTCTATCAATTTTCCCATTTTCTACTTCCTCTCATCTAGTGCAACTAAACATAATATAAAAGGTTTTAACGAATATTTTGTAAGAACTTCCTCAACTACCCATGCTTGTTCACTACTTTCATCTCACTTTCCCTTTTCCTTCTCCCAAACCCACAGCACACTTCAATAACTGAAGCAGAGCTCCAATTCCGCTGATTAGCACCTTCAGCCCGAGATATACACAGCTCCGTTCACCGATTTTTGTTTCCAGTGAGACCCAAAATCAGCCCCTCCATTTGTTGGGTTTTATTTTGATATTTTTTGTTTTTTCCATGTTCCTCCATTTTTTGTATTGTGTTTACTGAGACCTTGGCTCACTTGGCTGTGAATGCTTGTTTATTTATGCCTCTTTTTTTACTCTCTACTCAAGTATAGCTTTAATGCTACTTTTTTTGTTTTTATTTTTTTTTTATTTTAGAAGTTTCTCTATCTTGTTCCTTTGTTATAGCCATGGTTTTGTGAACAATGTCTACTTTGCTCTGCTGTTGGCTTGGGAAAAAAAATTATCTGTACCTAGACCATCTTTGCCGT
The DNA here is from genome assembly GCF_001633185.2 of Quercus lobata. Classification (NCBI taxonomy): domain Eukaryota; kingdom Viridiplantae; phylum Streptophyta; class Magnoliopsida; order Fagales; family Fagaceae; genus Quercus; species Quercus lobata. The sequence continues at coordinate 21,952 of NW_022154723.1, forward strand.
ACATACCCAACACTTGCCCCTGAGTTCTGAACAGTGTGACTTTATTTGTGGTTTCTCTTTCTCATAAGGAACAAAAAAAAGGGGTAATGTTTGACTCATCTGATGAAGGGAAAGATTCAAACCATTGCATCAAATAGTTTTTCTTCTTTCATAATTTATTTTCTTTTCAATTTTTCTTCAGTTCTAATTAATTTTTTTTTTCCATGCAGATCTATTCCTTGATTCAATGGCTTCAAGTTCATCATCTTTCCCAAGTTCTTCTATTTCTTCTACTAGCAAATGGACGTATGATGTTTTCCTGAGTTTCAGTGGTGAGGACACTCGCAATACTGCTACGGACTTTATATATTATGCATTAGTAGAGAAGGGCATTAACACTTTTAAGGACGATCAAAAACTTGAGAAAGGAAAAACTATTAAACCAGAACTCCTTAGAGCGATCAAAGAATCCAAATTTGCCATAGTCATTCTCTCAGAAAATTATGCATTTTCCACTTGGTGCTTAGATGAACTTGTAGAGATCATTGACTGCGAGACAAAAAAGGAAATAACAGTTTTCCCTATTTTTTACAATGTGGATCCATCTGATGTGCGAAAACAAATAGGAACTTTTTCACTTGTTAAACATGAAAAACATTTCAAGGAGAAGGTGGAAACATGGAAAGCTGCTTTGAGTCATGTGGCCGATCTTGCCGGATATCATGTAAAGAATAGGTAATTTTTATTTGAAACACACACACACACACACACACACACACACACACACATATATATATACACACTAGTCATTTAACCAGTGTGATGCATGGGTTAAATTACTGAATGAGTTTGGAAGGAAAAAAAAAGCATTATATTTGAGTTTATATAGTTACTATTAAGACTTTAAAAAGAAAAATAGTTAGCAACGTAGCATAGATGCATGGAATGCTCGTGAGGAGATGGGTCGATGGCTATAACTATCCACAACAGGCATTGGAATCATTTAAAAAAAATGTAATCATAAATAGGTAATAAATAACACTGTATAACTAAAAAAAATAAATAAAAGGACATACGAAAATGACTTAATATTTTAAATATATATTCATAGTTAATTAGAATTTTTTTATAGAAAGTAATTAATTGATATCAAGAACATAATAAATTTAGGCCTAAAAAACTAACTGCATAAATAAAATTTTAAATTATCATTTTTTTAAAAATATTTTGTGATTAATATTGAATTAGCAATGTACAAAAATCTATACAGTATACACGTCTAAGTATTACTTTAGTCTTTGTAGTATATTATATGCCCATACCAATTTAAAAGGAAACTGTGTAGATCTAACTGATAGAGTCACGTAACACAAATATTCTAATAACACTATTGGGAGATAGTTGGAAACCAAAGCCCAAGTGAAAGATGAAATAAATAAATGAAACAAATTTAGTAAATTTTTTTTTTTTTTGGGTATAAAATAATAAAAGTAAGGATGGAATGGTATTTTATGTGTACCTTCCAAGAAGTTGCCTTTCTGCTTAAATGCCCGTTTGTTTCAACTTTTTCAGCCCAAAAGTCACATTTTGAAATAAGCCAGCCCTTTAAGTGCATTTGGTTAGTATAAAACACAACTTTTTCCAAAAAGTTGCATTTTATACTTGTGAAGAGAATGCACAATTCCATTTTTGCCAAAAGTCTATGCACGTTTTGATATATCCGTTGGGTGAGTTGGGCAATTACCAAATTAACCCAAAGAATAAAGGATGCTCATGTCTTCGTCTACGCACAGTTCCTCATTCCTCTCAATAACAAATTTCCAAATCCAAACACAAAAAAATCTATAACAAATTCCCAAATCAGCTAAGGAAAAAAAAAAATCAATCCCTTGCAAATTAGGATTCCTCAAAATGCAAAACAAAAAAAAAAACATCAAAATATTCCTCTCAATAACAAATTTCCAAATCCAAATACTAAAAAATCTATAATAAATTCCCAAATCAGCTAAGGAAAAAAAAATCAATCCCTTGCAAATTAGAATTCCTCAAAATGCAAAACAAAAAAAAAAAAATCAGAATATAGCAAAATCTTTCAAATGGAGTTTGTACCCATTTGCGTTTGCTTTGCTTTGATCCAATCTTCCCGATCTGCTCTGCTTTGCTCTGAATCATCCTGTTTGTAAGTGGTTGAATTTAGAGAAAAAGAAAAGAATCAAGAAGATTAGGGTGAAGAATTGCATGGGTGTTGCAGACGAAGTGTTGAGAGAAAAAAAAAATGAAGAGAGGAAGAAGGAAAGCTGGAACGTTCTAGAGTTTGGAGGAAGTGGTAGGGATAAAATATGGAAAGAAGTAAAAAAAGAAAAGTGTAAGGGTACATGTGTGGAGGAGAAAAAAAGAGGGGGAAAAAAGAAGGAAAAAAAAGAAGAAAGAAATGCGGTAGTGTGTGGAGGATAAAAAAATAGGGAAAAAAGAAGAAGAATGAGGAAATGGTATCACAATATTTTCATAATAAATTTTAAGTGGTAGGTTATTATTAGCTAATAATAGTGAGAAAAAAATAATTTTTTTAGAAAGAGAAAAAAATAATTTTAATAGTACGTTCAAATTAAAATCAGTATCAATTTTTATCACAATATTTTAACAATACTTTTACAATAAAATCAGTATAAATTATCACAATACTTTCACAATAAATCAAAAGTGATAGGTTATTATTGGGAAATTATTGTGTACTCTCGGAGTACTATAAATGTGTACTCCCTCCTCTCACATAAGTGGTGGATCTCACTAATTAAATTCATGGTGGGACCCACCATTTATGTGAGAGGAGGGAGTACAATTTATGGTATTCCGGGAGTACCTAATAATTTTCCATTATTATTAGCTAATATTGGTGAGAAAAAAATAATTTCACAATATTGATTTAAGTATGAAATAAACTTCCTTATATATACATTGTCCTTTTTGGTAATTTATCCCTCAAACTGCCACTTTTATAAGCACTCAGCTTTTTCAAAAAAACATTTTTTAACAGTTTTTACCAAACACTTAGTTTTTTGAAAAAATACTTTTTCATTATGCACTTTTTGAAAATTCAACTTTTTCAAAAAGCTCAACTTCAAAAAGTTGAACCAAACTCAACAACTTAGAAGTAGCAAAACTCAACTCCCTCACGTGACTATCATCTCCTCTTCTACAACGCCACTTTTTCGTTATCTTTTTAATTCTTTCCCTTTCTTAATTCTCTTCATTCTTATCTTTTCTATGACATTCCCTCGTCTCCTTTTTTTTTTTTTTTTAATCTCTTTTTCTCTCATAGTGCTTCTGTAACTCTCTCCTATGTTTTTAATTTTTAATTTTATTTATGTTTCTTTTCCCCCACAATAAGATCATCCATTGCTTTCATTCTCATCTTCTTCTTCCTCTTCTTCTGTCAAATGCTGTAAAAGTTGAAAAATGGGAAACTATTGGGTTTGGTGGAGTCTGGACTTGTAAAGTTGAGAAGGAGAGAGACACATCAGATCATGAAATTAAGATTTTATTATTTTGGCCTTTCTATTTTTTTTTTCTTCTATGTTTTTTGTGTCTTTGTTTTACAATTGCATGGTACTTGTATCCAGTGAAACAATACAATTTTTTAAAGAGAAGTCAACTTCTGTTAGTGTTAGACAATTTTGAGGTTAATAAATATAAATAATGTGGTGTACCATCATCGCTGCCGACGGTAATTGTTCCATTTTCTTCAACAATGATTCAAGAGTACTCCTTGAAAAACAACATAATTAGTTGCCAAAATATAAAAGAAATAGTAGAAAAACAAAGGTAGATCAGAATGAAGTGATAAATAAGGACAAAAATGGCAGACCACGAAAATGCACCTCCAGTTTAGTTAGTGGTAATGACTCGGAAGCGCCAGTGATTTTCATGAACATGTTGATCACTTGCTGTATTGGCGTTGAGATTGTCAATGATTTTTTTTTAAAGACACAGGTGTGCAGTTGGAAAAGAAAAAGTGCTTGCAAATTGCAGTTTTTTTGCAGTCCGGTTATATTTATATGTACCGAGGGAAAATAATAGTATGATACAGTGTAATGATTTGTTTCTTTTGGTTGTGGTTAGTTATTTAAAATTCCAAAAGATACAATTGTTCAGTGTCTTATTTTGCAAAACGAAAAGACACAATTGTTTGGTTTTTTAAAGGCATAAATTTATGTAGCCACATGGCGCAATGAGATAAGGTCAACAAAAGGTCAAATGTTTCGACTACTACTTATCATATAGATATAGATATTCAGCTAATCCACTTTTATATATCTAACTTCATTTAAACCTTTAATTGACATATCTTTTTTTATTTATTATTTTTTGAAATAAATAAACCTTCATCAAATCTCATTTAATTTTTGTCATAGCCTATCTATTTAAATATTTTTATTTAGTCAGCAGATTCGAACACCTAATATCTACCATATTTTTCATGGGACCTATTAATTGGTCATCATATCTTGTTCTCTCTTCATTGCAGTCCTCTCTCTACAGCTATCAAAAGCATTGCGGGACTAATATCACGAAAATTGTGTCGTGAATTCTCAGAAGTTACTGAGGGCTTGATTGGAATAGAGTCTTCATTGTTGGAATTGGAGTCATATTTAGCTTTTTGGTTAAAGAATGAAGTTCGCTTTATAGGGATTTGGGCGATGGGGGGAATGGGGAAGACAACCCTCGCCGAAGTTGCCTATAAGATGTATTCTAAAGAATTTGAAGTTAGTTGTTTTATTGATAATGTTAGGGAAAAATCTGAAAAAAAAGGTTACCTATCATTGTAGAAAAATCTTATTTCTCAAATATTAAATGACACAAATTTGAATATAAAAAATAATTGTGAAGGAGAACACATGATCAAGAATATGTTACATGGTAAAAGGATTCTTCTTGTTCTTGATGATGTAAATGATTTAAACCAATTACAAAAGTTAGCTAGGAAGCGTGATTGGTTTGGTCGGGGTAGTAGAATTATCATAACAACAAGAGATAAGCACTTGTTAGAGACACATTTAATAGATCAAATGTATGAAGTTAAAGCATTGAAAAATGAAGATGCTCTTCATCTTTTTTGTTCAAAAGCTTTTAAAAACAAACTTGTCCCAGATGAATATTTAAAACTGTCCAAAGGTTTTTTGAATTATGTTGCCGGTCATCCTTTAGCTCTTATAGTTTTGGGTTCATTTTTGTATAAAAGAAGTGCTGTTGAATGGGAAAATGAGTTTGAGAAGCTCAAAGAACAACCCAAGCTAGATGTTATCCGAGTACTAAAAATAAGTTATGATGGACTTGAAAGGCAAGATCAAGAAATATTCAAAGATACTGCATGCTTCCTTAATCACGAGAAGGAAGATTATGTAGTACAAATACTAAAAAATCATCTTGGCCACTATCTTGGATTATCCAATCTCATTGACAAATCTCTCTTGAAAATTTCTGAAAATAATGAATTGTGGATGCATGATTTAGTAGAAAATATGGGTAGGGACATAGTTCGTCAAGAGTCCCTTGAGCCTGGGGAGCGCAGTAGACTGTGGCTTTATAAGGATATTGATCATGTGTTGAAAAACAATACGGTAAGAGGTTATTTACTTGAGCTCATACCATATCTTCTTATTTAGCAAGTTGAAATATGAATAATTATGCTAATAATATATTTTGCATTTCACAAATTCCTTTTTTATTATCAGGGAACAAAAAACGTTCAAGCCATGGATATAAAGGGAGCCAAGGATACAAGTATTTATCATGAAGAAAAAGACGCATGTTGGAGGCCACAAGGGTTAGCTCCATCTGGTATTGACTGCATCTCTATGACGGAGTTATATCTAAGGGGAAATGATTTCATTTCCCTTCCTGAAAGCATCTCCCAATTCTCTAGGCTAACACATCTTTACTTGGATGGTTGCAAAGACCTCCAATCAATACCAAATATTCCATCCAAAGTTGAATTTATATGCCTAGACAATTGTACCTCACTGGGGAGATTGCCAGGATCACCAAATCATTTCCACTGGTCATCTTATAGGAGTTTCACTGTCCAGTGTTTCAACTGCTTCGAATTGGCTAACAATATTCAAAACTTAAGTAACACGTTTCAGGTATCTCTCTCTCTCTCTAATCTCTGTGTGTTTTCTAAATATCGCCTGTCTCTGTCTCTGTCTATGTGTTGGGTTTTATTTATTTAGCCCCAAGATCATGGTTTGCATATTTCAGGGACAAAGTAGTCAACAAGTTCCAAAAGGTTATATTATTCCTGGAAGGGAAATTCCGAAGTGGTTTGAAAAAGCAAACATATCTGATACTTTAGTGGCCTCTCGTTGTTATTCATCTGTGGGACCCACTATAATAAAAAAAGTGAAGATACAATTGCCTGGGTCTGGGTCAGGGTCAGGGTGTGATGAGTGGTGGGGAATTGTTTTGTGCATTGTTTTTAAACCCACCGAGGAGCGTAATCATGATTACCAACTGGACTATCTCTTTGAAGTGGATGAATGCCTAATGACTTATTACGCATTTGGACTTGGAGACCCTACTTTTTTTATTAAAATTACGGCAGAATATGGAGGGGAATGGTCTCGTACATATTATACGTCAGAATATGTTAAAGTGGAATCGCATCATCTTTGGCTACATAGTCTGTCCAAGGAATGTTTACTTCCAACAGAGATTGATAATAAGCGATTCCATGAAGTTGAGCTTGAAATAGAGACCGGGCGCATGGAGGTGGAGAAAATTGGGCTTCGTGTGGTATAAAAGCAAGACATTGAAGATCCCAATTGAGATGCTTTCTTCAGTTGGTGATGAAATCTAGGGTTTGAAGATCCCAACCAAAATATGCGAAGCCCATGATGAGGATGAGGATGATGGGGAATTCTTTTCTTCACTTCTTTTACCTGTGAGTTATCAACTTTCTTCTTCTTTTTTTTGGCTAAGCATATGTGTAATGCTCTGTTAAACTTCTACTAATATTCAAATGCATATTGAGATTTCTTGTCCCCCTGTAACGGTTTTTTTGTAATTCTTTGTTACTGTTCGACGTATATAATAATGTTTTCTTTTTTCCTTACCGGCTCCGGCATTTGGGTCTGTGGTTCATGCTGAAGAAATTTACAAAAGACACCTTGCCTTGTTCAGATGTTGATTTTCCTCAATGATTTGCACACCTACGTATAATTGAAGTTAGATAAACGAAGGCCTGTTTGTTCTTTCTCTAAAAGGAGCAGCAATAGAAGTGTTCCCATCATCCGTTGGACGTTTGACTGCCCTTCAGGAGTTAAATCTAAGTGATTGCAAAAATCTTGTGTCTTCCTAGCAACATTTGTAGTTTGAAGATGCTAAAAAATCTTCATCTTTTTGAATGCTCAAAATTTGTCAACTTGCCAGAGAATCTAAGGAATCTTGAAAGCCTGTTTAATCTTTCTCTAAGAGGAATAGCAATAGAATTGTTGCCATCTTCCGTTGGACGTTTGACTGCCCTTCGGCATTTGAATTTAAGTGATTGCGAAAATCTTTTGTGTCTTCCTGAAAGCATCTCCCAACTCTCTAGAATTACAAGGCTCAACTTGGATGGTTGCAAGAGGCTTCGATGGTTACCAGATATTCGGTCACAAGATTGTAATATAAATGTAAACAACTGTACCACACTGGAGAGATTCCCAGAAAGCCCAAAAAATTGTCCCTTCTGGTGTCGTCACTTTGATTTCTGTGTCGCGTGTGTCAATTGCTTCAATATTCAATTCTGTGTCAAGGTATTTCTCTCTTTGTTTTCTAAATATCATGTACTTGGGAAATTACCTAATACTCTTCTTCAGTATATATCTATCTATTTAGCTATCTCTGTCTGTGTGTTGGTTTTAATTTTTTATTATTATTATTTTTTATAATGTAATTTTCAACATCACGCTTTGTATATTTCAGGGACTAACAAGTGGTAAATTAGTGGGGAGATTACCTTACGTTCTTCCTGTAAAACAAATTCCAAATGGATTTGAAAAGGCCAACATACGTGATAGTTCAGTTTTGGCATCTCCAAGTTTCCACAGATGCGATTATTCAGTGAACATGCAATTGCCACGGTCGGGGTTTGATGAGTTGTGGGCAATTCTTTTGTGCGTTGTTTTTGTACCCTGCGAGCATTATAATCACTCACATTATCTGATTGAAATCAAATCGAATAAAGTATGGTTTCAACGTATTGCGTCAGAATATGGTAAAATTGAATCGCATCACCTTGCGCTGAGCCTGCACTATTTGAATTTCTTCGATCTGGAAACCCCTGGCTGGTCTATTGATGAGAAGGGATTCCATGAAGTTGAGTTTACAAGCTACCGGGAGCGTGGAGGTGGAGACAGTAGGGTTCCGTTTGTTAAACAAGCAAGACATCACATCAAAGACTCGGATGATTGGGAGAACACTAGGATGATGGGACATGGGCATAGATTGTGAGGAATCCAGTCAAGGAGATTTTTTTTCCTCATCTTTTACCTGTGAGTTATCATCTTTCTTCCTACCATTATATAATCTAGTTTTTTCCTTTTTTTTTGGACATATACTAGCATTTCTTTTTCTGTTAATTTTATTTTATTTTGGGCTAAGCATATGTAATGCTCTGTTAAACTTCTACTACTATACAAATGCATATTGAGATTTCTTGTCCCTCGGTAACAGTTTGTTATAATTTTTGTTTTTCTTTTTCACCAACAGCCCGACATATATAATAATGTTTTCTTTTTTCCTTACTGGCATTGGGGACTATGATTCATATTGATTTACAAAAGGCACCTAGCTCGGCTCCTTAGATGTTGATTTTGCTCTATGATTTGCACACTTACATGTAATTGAAGTTAGAAAAGTAAAAGTAAAGAAAAAGTGAATTGAAGTCTGCAAAACTTTTTTCTGTTTGGTAATCAAAGAATGAGAAGTGAATAAATATTACAATTTTTCAATGGTATTGTGTTATAATTTGTACAATGAAGTTGCTGTATTTAGTACGCACCAACACTTCCTTTGGGTTTTCATCATATCATCTTTTGGTGCAAAGGACATGTGTTTGTATATCCCAGGGGATAGTATGCAGAAATTAGCAACCCCACAACCAGCATCCATAATGTGAACTACCCTACAGACATAGATCAACTGTCTCACTGGTATTCATATTTCTTAACCTGACATGACATGTCATGACTCATGAGGCTTGTAATTCAGTAGAGTTTAAATGTTTGCAGTATATGGTTTTAACTCTTAATAGGCCTTGTTAAAAGGCGAGCTATTGCGTATCGCTTATGTTTGTTGTATCAACTATAGATTCACTGTCACTTACAGTGAAACATTGAGTCTTGTACATAGATGTTATATATCGCAATGTAGGACAGAGATTCTGGATCTACACCCCCTTTAATCTATTTCCAATTTCAATACCATGAACATCCTGTAAAACTCAGTAAATAATATGCTTAAGGACTTATGCAATGTTAAGATCTAGATATAATTAAAATTCTCCTATAACCTTGGATGTTTAATTTCTGCCCAAAGAAAATGTTTTACTTTACTAATTGATGCTTGAAAGTTGCTACTTAACAAAACTGGTGATCTGAGACTAGTATGGGATGGGTGGTGAGGTCGCTGGTTCAAACATCGATGGGTATTTGGGATAATATTAATGGCTTAGCAAAAACTCTTTAGAAAACAGTCTTATATAATGCTTCTGCTGCTGCAGTTGATGTTTTGTATGTGTTTTCATTTTCCTTTTGCAAATGGTCCTTGGGTCAAATGCCGTCTCCTCCCTACCTAAATAAGAGGTGGAAGATAGCTCATGGGTTGAATCCTATGTAGGTGTGTGAGTTTAGTTACCCATATAAAACAAGTGTTTATCCTTTTCCTTTTTTGTTAGTTTTTATTTTCTAGTCAGAAAGACAATTTAGTCTTGCCTTTTCAGGGTTATCGGCGTGTTCACCTGACAAACCATGGATTTGGAGAGTAGAAATCATCCAGTCACTAACAAGATGCTGAATGAGAAAAAACAGTCAATGGTGTGTTGTTATCTTTATTTCTATTTAGCCTTAGATATTATAGATTTTTTCCAAAATTTTAGTTTTATATCAGTTGATTAAATCTTGTATTCCAAATGCACTGAAAGATGTTCATACTCTATGCAGATCATAGGTTACTCTTAAAAAGCAGTAAGTTAACATCAGTCACAATTTACCATTATTTTGGTTCTTAAAGCAGCAGACATAATTTTGTTTTCAATTTGTTGTGGATACAGATATGTGTCAAATCTTGAAAACAAGAGAATTGATCTCTTTGATCGTGGCACCAAAGGATGTGGGGAAGATAATGTCTTGCTAGCACCGTGTAAGTGTACATCTTTTTCACCCATGTGCTAGCTTTCACTAATGTGTCTACTACTCTTGGCTGCCTTTCATGCTAAAATAAGAGTTAGTTATGGGTTTAAATAGTCATACAAACCTATGGCTCATGCATTTTTGTTGTAATTCTTGGATACCTGATAAACACATTTCTATTTGGTTGTGGATTTGTCCTAGAATTTTGTCTAATAGAAATAGTTATAATAGTTTCTGTATCAGCTGAAAAGATGCCAGCTTCATATGCCTCACAGTGAAGTTGGTTTGGGTAGCTACTTTAGTGGTTGTGTTTGATGTAATGTGTATTACAGATGAAGTTACCGTGGATGGCTGCTATTTGCTGGTGCAAGTAACTCTTTAAAACCCTATGCTCTTGGCCAAATTGATGGCTTTAATGATATTTTGATGATTTTTTAGTTTTTTTATTTTTATTTTTGAGAATTCTTTTTATACAATTTAGTGAGTGCACAAAAACACACATGATAAGTTAAGATAGAAATGATAATATGAAAAAACCACTCTCCTTGACATTGTGAAATCAGTGTCACAGTAGTATTGTGTCTAAAGTTATTTGTTAACATCTACCTTTTTTATGGTTCAGAAATTGTAAATTGCTGCTTCTAAAGTAACCAATGCTTTGCTTTAAGTTTAATCGGGAATCATGCCCTATTTTTTATATATTTCATATCAATATATGTTGCTTCAAGTACTTTATAGTTTATATGTTAAATGTTTCTCATTTATGAAGTATATTTAATGCTAAGGCAGTGGCTATATGCATGCTGCCATGAGAAATCAACAGCTAATAGATAATGGAAACCGGATATGGATGAGACTGATCAAGCCATTGGGGGTTAAAAGGGGTAGGATTATCTCTCATGATCATTTTGTGAGGAAATTAGTTTTATTTATTTTGGTGAGTTGAAAAGGGGTAAGTTTTGTAGGCTATTTTGAAGTGTGATCATTATTTCCTCTCATTCTCCTCTATTTCCTCATAGAAGGTTACAGGTGGAATTGTATCTTGTATTTCTAAAACGTACTAGTTTTTTTTGCTCTGCCTTGAACATCATTTGCACTAGTTTGCATCAAGACCTGAACAAATTATGGAATGTTTATTTTGAAGTGTATCATTATTTCCTATCATTCTTCTCTATTTCCTTGTAGAAGGTTATAGGTGGAATTTTATCTTGTATTTCTAAAATGTATGGAATGTTTATTTTCAAGTGTATCATTATTTCCTATCATTCTTCTCTATTTCCTTGTAGAAGGTTATAGGTGGAATTTTATCTTGTATTTCTAAAATGTACTAGTCTTTTTAGCTTTGCCTTGAGCATCACTTGCACTGGTTTGTATCAAGACCTGAACAAATTATGGAATGTTTTTAACTAACTCATATCTCCCCCCACCCCCCACCCCTCCCAAAAAAAATAGTAAGAAAACATAAAAGTAGTTTTACTGTTCAAAAAAGTATGGAATCATCGTAAAAGAAAAATAAATTCGGTATCTCCTTGTTTGTGGTAGACTGTTCAAGACACCATCAATGTTGGAACAGAAACTGCAGCAGCACTCAAGGATCAGGTGTGTAATTTGTCAGCTTTAAAAAAAAATGGATTTCACGGCAGTTTAATATTTCATATTGAATTAAAAACTCTGTGTCTCTCTAGTGATTCATTGTAATATGCATTACAGATGGAGTTAGCATTGATGGCTGCAAGTAACACTATAGTCCCCTTAGTGCTTGCCAATTTGATGGCTTTAATCTTGCTGGATGATATATCAATGATTTTATAGTTTAAGGCTTTTGTTTTATCTTTGAGAATATCTTTGTGTGCAATGTAGTGAGTGCTGTGCACACAAACGTGAAAAGTAAAGAAGAAATGACAATATAAAAATGTTAGTCTCACTCTCATTGGCATCATGAAATCAGTGTCACAGTAATATTATGTAAAATATCTTTTTGATGGTTCAAAAATTGTAAATTTCCATTTTTAAAGTAACCAATGCATATCTTTAAGTTTAATCTGGAAGCATGCCCTGTGTTTGATATATTTCATACCAATATATGTTACTTCAAGTACTTTATATGTTAAATGTTTCTCAATTATAAAGTATATTTAATGCTGAGGCAGTGGCTATATGTCTGCAGCCATGACAAATCAACAGCTAGTAGGTAGTGGAAACTGGATGATGGATGAGACTGATCAAGCCATCGAGAGGTCAAAAAAGGTTGGATGTTCTCTGATGATCATTTTGTTATGAAATAACTTTATTTATTTTGGCAAGTTGGAAATGGATAAGTTTCATAGGCTATTTTGAAGTGTGATCATGGTTTCCTCTGTCTTATTTATGGAAAATCTTAACTAACTCTTGTACTTCATATCCCCACCCCCCGCCTCTAAAAAAAAGAGTAAGAAAATATAAAATTAGTTTTACTGTTTTTAAAGTATGGAATCATTGCAAAAGAAAAATAATTTCTGTATCTCGTTGTTTGTTGTGGACTGTTCAAGACACTGTCAATTTTGGAACAGAGACTGCGGCAGCACTCAAGGCACAGGTGTGTAGTTTTTCAGCTTTAAAAAAATGGACTTCATGGCAGTTTATTTAGTCATATCAAATCTCTCCTTTTCTTTTGTTTCGTTTAATCTTTCAAAAATTTTCATTGCCATGGAACTAAAGAAGTCTATTATATTTATGTTTAGACTGAACAAATGGGTCAGGTTGTTAATGAGCTGGACTCTATCCATTTCTCGATCAAGAAAGCTTCTCAACTTGTGAAGGAACTTGGTAGGCAGGTCAATCTCTAAAAGTATCTTCTTCCAGTTCTTGTCATATATTGACTATTAGTTGTTACGTATTTTACTTACCTCATTTATTTCATTAGGTTGCAACTGATAAATGTATTATGGCTTTACTCTTCCTTATTGTCGTTGGAGTCATAGCCATCATTATTGTTAAGGTAATATTATTATCTTTCATTTTCTTTGCCATTAACAATATTTTATTTTCTAAATATTTGATTCTGCTATTGCCATCTGATAACAAATTGGAATAGAATCCATAATGTCCCTTTATTATATAGATGTAGCTTCATTATTATGAATACTAGGCCTTCCACACACCCCCCCCCCCAAAATTTTTTTTGACTGTGGAGGCCCACAGGCCTATTGTTTTTAAATGTGTATAACTGTATATATAGTATTTCCTAACCTGTTTTTATGCTTCAATTGGGGCTTTTATGAGCAAGCTGATCTCAGGTTGAACTTGTTTGGTTAACCCTTATTTGCCTAAAAGCTGCAGGAAAAGACTTTTATAATGCCAAATGGTGTAGTTAATTGTAGTGAATCCAAGTCATTTTTTGCTTACCCAAATAAAATGTAAAAGAATTTAGTTCAGTATACCCTTTTCTTATGAAAATAATAATGAACTCCACTAAATAAAAAGGAAAGGAAACAGACACAGTACATGTGGGTGTAGAAGAGTTAATCTAATTGTTGTCAGATTTTCATATTCGTTGGTAATGCACAGATTGCAACTTGATGTCATCTTTAGGAGAAGTTCAATTCCTTTTCTTTCTGAATAGATTTCTTGTCCACAACATATGTAAGAGGGAAACAATAATTTTAATTTTCGTATATCAGTTGAATATAGTTTGATGATTGCTACAGACTTGGATCATAAAATTGGTGGAGATCGGCTTCATTTGAAAACCAGTAAAATTTAGACGTATTTATGTCGAGAAAAAAAGAAGTTGGAACTTACAGATTTTTTTGGGAACTTAACTACTTAAGTTGCAGATAACTTTGAGTTCAAGGATGAATCGCTTGGTTGTTTTCATAACAGTATTGTCCAGAAAGTATCTATTTCGAGGCCTTTAAGATAATTTTATAATTTTTTGGGGAGATAACCTTCTAGAGCTTCTACATTATTCATATCAACACGTCTTAAACCTTTCATAGTGAGTTGGTGTCTTAATCACCAAGAACATTTCATGTCTTTGCAGTCTCATGTGACTGTCAAAAGCCATTAGCTTGTGAAAGAGCTGGCGGTATAACACTGCATTGCCCTTTTCTTTCAATTTGCTTAATTTTTTATTTCGTGAATTATTTATTTTTATGTCTCAGCTCGTGAACCCAAACAACAAGGACATCAGGGATATTCCAGGATTAGCCCCACCAGCAATGACTCGGAAATTACTTTGGAGTGCTAGTTAAAAATTTAGAAAAGGATCATGTAATGAGATTGTGATGATGATTTGTCATCTTATTGGATGGAATAGCTTAGCTTGTGATGCTGCTGGTGGCACCTTCTTTACAGAGCTGGTCTACTTGAGTATGGATTTCTTTCTAGTGACTTTTCTGCAGAGTGGTCAAACTTTCCCAAACGATAGTCTGTCAAACAACTGCTGGGATTCATTTGCTTCAATTGGAAGTGGTCTGTATGATATTTCTTCCCCGACTGAAAAATCATTCCTATTTGAGGGAAACTAAAAAATGTGTAGATTGTGTTGGTTCACACCATGTATTTGCTACACTTATAAGATATTTGATCTGCATTTCATATATATATATATATATATATTTTGGAAAAAATTTGTTGTTTACTGTTTATATTGAGATATTATATCAGCTATTTTTTTGATAATTCAATAGTTATAACAATGAGGAGAAATTCAAATCCCGATTCTCATAAGAGTAGGTAACGTCACTGAATTACAAGGCTCTTGGTATATCTTATGCACAGTTGATTCCATTGTTCTATATTTTGTCTTCATCTATATGTATATATCGATGCATAGAGATGAAACCCAAGGTTGATATATGGTGGATTTATAACTGAAGTACATAGTTGCTAGTTTAAATGTTCTGTGGAAATTCCCAAAGAAAAAAGCTTTGCAAAATGATCAAAATATGATAGGAAATTTTTTTCTTCTAAACACGAGAATATGAGCACCCCAACAATGGAAAACATGTAGGAAATTACACTGGAAATGCTGGTCAAACATGTTGGAGATGTGCATTGTGAAATAATGCAAACTAATACTACTTAGAACCGTGATATTTGTTCCAAACATTGACAAAGGAAATCATTTTTGTAATTTTTTTCCATTAGACAAAGACAATTACGGTAAGTGGCTATGGTTGTTTAGTTAACATACATGCCTCAAATCCCATGGAATATGGATGGCTTTTAACTCAAAATGACTATTAATCATCGGGTTGATTAACGCTGCAATTTTTCACTAGTACAAAATCTGCTACGAGAATAGCAATTGTTTTCGACAAGCAAATCTCTTTCTCAAGTAAAACAAGGTGTATGCCAACTTTTACAGGAGATTTCTTTGAATTGGTGATTTCACCATAAATATCTCCCCAGGTAACATGACAAGGCCGTTGTGATTTTCACTTTTTGAAACTTAATACTATGTTTGGCAAAAACAAGGGAGAAGGAAGGGAAAGGAAAGGGAGGAAGAGAGAGGAGAGGAGAGGAAAGGGTAATAATTTTCTTTTACTTTTTTTTTTTTTTGATGAAATTCTTTTACTTGTTTGGTTTGTGAGGGAGAAATGAAAAGAAATATACTTTATTGGTTGGTCTCACCCTAAGAACTATCTTTTTCTTGGGAGGAAAGAAAATGGCGGGCTATGGATTTTCTCTTCACCCCAGTCCATCATGATTCCTAACCAAACAATGAAATTTATTTCCCTTCTCTTTTCTTCTTTTCTTCCTTAGTCTCTCAAACCAAACATAACCTAAAACTCAAGTTCTCTTACAAAATATGTTTTAATTTGTTTTGAATAATCATGTACAATAATAATGAGGATTTTTTGTCGACATAACTTGCAGAAGTAGAACCTGGTATTCTTGGGTTTTGTGAGATAGGTTGAAATTGAGCCAAATTGAATCGAGCTTATTATTAAAATTTTAAGATCATTTAATTTTTTTTTTATCAAACATGAGTACATGATTATTGATTAAGCTGTATAACATTTTTAGGTTTGATTTTCTTTTTTGGTCGGACAAGTTGGAACTTGTCTAGAAACTACTTCTCCAAAATGGGTTGGAGCTAGGAATCTACCCCAAGTCTCCAAACTATTATGTGTCATTTCATAAGACCATCAATATTCATTAAATTACATGATTTATTAAATAATTTAAATAAGGTATGTGACTTTTTTTTTTTTTTTTTAATACAAGATAGAATTTTTACTCTAACCTAATCTAAGTGTATACGTGTGTGAAGCTCTCTCCTAGTGACTTCAACCCCAGCTGTTACCCCCCACACCTCACAAGCATTTATACTTGTGGAGTGACCACCACACTAAGGGCACGCGGTGGTAGATATGTGACTATTAAGTAGGCCATGTGAGTGTGACTACAAGCACTTGGTAATCCTTTGGTTTGGAAAAAAATTTGTCATTCTTTTTTCATATAAAAGAAATATCATGAATACAATTTTATACCCCTTCAAAAAATGAACTTATTAACTTAGATTTATAAATCTAGAAAGATGGCAAGCATTTTTTTTTTTAATTTTGCAATGGTATTATTATATCCATCTTAAACTCAATGTTCCTTTCTTAATGGGTATAAAGAAAAATGTCTTTTTTACTACAAAATGGATAAGTTATCAATAAGTTAAAAATAATAATTTGAACTTAGATAATCCGAGTCTCAAATAGAGACCACATTTATAAGCTTGTTAACAATAAAGTACTTAAGTTTTTTTTTTTTCCCATAAAAAAAAAAAAAAAAAAAAAAAAAAAGTACTTAAGTTTTAATTTTGCATTGTTTTTATGGTCGAGACTAAACTTAAATGTAATTTGGTTGTTGAATAACAAAGCATAAACAAGATTTTTTCCAAATTGAACATGAACTGAATATGTACAAGGTGACTTATCTACGACATGTAATAAGTCCGATCTGGGTTGGGTTGGGGTGGGGGAAGAAATTAGAGAGACGAGAGAAATTTTAAAATCTAATTGACAACCTTTGTTAATAACTAGACTATTATCATTCATGGGGACTATTTGAAATTTAATAAGTTGGGTGACGTAAAATTTTTTAATAATTTTTTACAATGATTGAGATGTCATATATAATTAGTCTATAATAAAAATGATGCCATGATAACCTTTAATCTTGAATTGTTTTATCATCGAGTTTAAACTTAAATTTAATTTGTTTTGTTAAAAAACTATTTTTTATACTTTTTTCCCGAATTGAACATGACCATCATATATACAGGCATACAGCTTGACTTATTTACAACAAGTAGTAAATCTAAACTGAGAGAAGAGGGGAGGGGAGGGGTGGGGAGTGAATAGAGAGAAAAGGAAATAAAATAAAATATGATTGAGGGAAAAGATTTGTTATTACTCACATCAAACTAGAATATTCACATCAACTCGTGTATTCGCATCAACTTGAATAAAAATTTCTATTTATTTTAATATAAGAATCTATTTTTCTTATTTTACACCACTAACTTTCAAAAACATCTACATCAAATTATCTATTCTAAAAGTTATTTCAATAAATATTCACTATTCATTCACATAAGCAACTATTTAAGACACCCACATCACTCACATACATACACACCAACTGAAAAAGTAATTTGATAAATGAATAAAATATGCACTTTTACACATGAATAGTCGCCATGTAAATTTACACAAGTATTATAGCTATGGACAAGATATGCATAATTTTAGAAAAAATGATATGAGTAATTTTTTGGGGTGATTGGCCAAAATTTTACATTTATGCCATTTTACATTGACTAAGGCAAGTGATTTTGAAAGAATAAGGACTAAAACGAAACATTTAAATGATAATAATTTTTTTATTTTAATAATTTGATAGTTGGAGAAGAGGATTTAAACCATCATTCTATTAATGTGAAAATTGAAATAAAAAATTAATGTGAATTTTTTTTTTTTTTTATAGCTAGTCAAAAGCTATATATATATATATATATATATATATATATATAATGGGTCTAGTTAATGTATGTCCTTAGAGTACACATTAGTCATCCATTTTTAGAAACATTTTATGGAGAATTGGAAAAACTGTTAAAAAATTTGACAACTTTTTCATTTTTTCATAAAAATTTTCCTAAAATGATTTTTTAAATATGTTAGTAAAACTCATATTTGATTATAATTTGGTTAATGAATGTCCTAAGACACATGTTAAGGATCAATAAATATTTAATTATGACTTGTAATGCACACTTTGTTTTTAGAAAAATACATGTTACCACTGTGCACCCTTGGTGCAGTGGTCACTCTACAAGTATAAATGTTTGTGCGGTATGGTCACACACATATACACTTAGATTAGGCTAGAGTAGAAATTCTATCTTGTAAAAAAAAAAAAAAATACATGTTGCCCACTCAAATTCATAGTGATTTATTTTTTTATACTTGGTTCAATTTACTCAAACGCCCTCAATGTAAATAGTTAATTAATGATGATCAAATTGCGAAATTAACTTGAATGCATACAATTAAATCATATAATTTGATGATTTCTTCAAAGAAATTGAAAAAATAAATAATACAAAAGTGTTAAGAATATAGTAATATGCCTACAAAGTTGTATACGTGTCTCATTGTCAGGAATG
Source organism: Quercus lobata (assembly GCF_001633185.2). NCBI lineage: Eukaryota > Viridiplantae > Streptophyta > Magnoliopsida > Fagales > Fagaceae > Quercus > Quercus lobata. Next base: position 40,969 of record NW_022154723.1, read on the forward strand.
CTTTTAAAAAACTAAGTAAAATTCAATTTTCTTTTTCTATTCTTCTAAGTAGTTAAAATTTTGAATTATAACAAAAATTCAAAATTTGAAATTGTGAAGAGATGGAAGAGAAAGATTAGCAGATTCTCTAAGGTTTCCTTCAACAATTAGTCTAGAGTCACCATTTTTTTTCTTTCTTTTCACAACCATTGAGCTAACAATTTGTAAATAGTAGACAATAATATAATGTCAATGATAAACCTAAATGAAAATAAATAACATCTCAAAAGTTGTGAAATTTATTACGAAAAATATTTTGCTTTCTTACTAGCATTGCTCACTTTTCAGTGGTATACTTCTACTAACGTGTATAAAGGCATGGGAGGGTTTTTTAATTTTTTTTAAATTTGTGGGATTGGCACCTACTATTCAATCTTGATTATAGAGTCCATGACTTACCATGAGGAGAATAATACTGGTTGTTTTTTGCTTTTGAGAAGCTTTCTGTCATTGGATGGTACAAACTACTTTCAACTATAATAAGAGTATTGATGATGTCAAAATTGCTAGTTGGGTCACTCATCCAATCCGGAGCTTTAGACGATCTTGTAGGACCTGCAAGATAAAGAGAGATAGATCGAAGAGACCACCGGGTTGTGCCCGGTAGGGGAGCCTCCGATGCTTAAGTTAGTATCAACCCATATTTCTTGTATTCAGATAGTGTTTTGTTTTAGCTTTTGACGTACCTTTACAAGTGAGACGGACTGTCCCTTTTATAGGTGATTTGGATAGCTGTTGTACATCATTGGAGGTGATTATTACCCATGTGTAACAGTTATCATATTGATGGGCGTTTAAGACCGATGAGTAACGGTCGCCATTAATGTGTTGAATGTGCTTGAGCGGTTACATCTTTTGGTTTGTTAATGATGCAAGGTCGTCCATATTAATAGACGACATTAATGTTTTTTTTGGACTCATCAGTTGCCCCCCCATTCCCAAGTCTGATTTTGCTTTATGCTGGTCAGGCTTAGGGAATGTTCTTGACTTTTTTAGATTCAGGCTTCTTTATCTTCAACTACTTTCTTCTTCTTGAATGTTAGTATTTCTATGACGACCTCTTAGTATTTGCCTTTTGAAGGTATTTTTGGACGTTTGAGGGATCATAGCTTGATCTTGAAAGTGAGCTAATTTCTTTGGACGATCATTTTTTATCACTGCTAAAGAGCAAGCTAATTTCTTTGGACGACTATTTTTTATCACTGCTAAAGAGTTAGGTGATTTCTTTGGACGACCATTTTTGATCACTTCGATGCTTCTTCTTTTATTCATTTTCTAGTTGTCATGTTTGATATTCTTGATTTGCGTGTGACTTGCGTTAGTGTGAGAATCCTTGTCTGTTTACACTTGTCTAAGGGTATTTAGTCACTTAGCCACTTTTGGGTGACTTACATCTAGTTTCAGAGCTTCGTCATTTAGACTTCGTCAGCGATTTATATCGGTCTAGCGGAATCCTGTCCATTATTTTTTTTTGGTGACTTACATCCACTTAAGGAATCTTGTCACTTAGGCTTAGTCAGTGATTTATATCCGTCTTGGGGGAATCTTATCACTTAGCCATTTTTTGGTGACTTACATCCATCTAAGGAATCTTGCCACTTAGGCTTCATCAGTGATTTACATTCATCTTGGCAGACTCTTATCACTTAGCCATTTTTTGGTGACTTACATCCATTTAAGGAATCTTGTCACTTAGACTTCGTCAGTGATTTACATCCGTCTTGGCGGAATCTTATCACTTAACCATTTTTTGGTGACTTACATCCATTTAAGGAATTTTGTCACTTAGGCTTCGTCAGTGATTTACATCCGTCTTGGCGGAATCTTATCACTTAGCCATTTTTTGGTGACTTACATCCATTTAAGGAATCTTGTCACTTATTGCTGGAAAGATTTCTTGACGCTATGTCGTTTTGGACCTTCTTAAGGCCATGTTGATATCTCGATCTTTTTATTGTTGGGATCTTCTTGACAAACTCTTCTCTTTTCAAGATGACGAGCTCCTCTCTTTTCAAGATTTTTCTTAAGCTTAACATGATACTTCATGTCTAAAGCCTAGATCTCTTTTACTTTCGATTTTTCGAAGGCGTAAAAACTAGGCCATGTTATTACCCCCGTTCAAACATGAAGAGTGTAATTCTCATTTATTGAGAACTAGAGGAATGCTTTATCATGATTAGAATTTTTTTTTTTTTTTGGTGTGCTTTTATGACTATGGTCATTGCTCTTTGTAATAGCAATTTCCTCTTCCTTCTTCTTTAATTGTACGCTTAAGACATCAATAGTGCTCGCTGCATTTTGTTAAGAATGACAATGTACAAATATGCAACTACATGCTATACAATTATGGATGTCATTTGACGAAGTGCATTCTATATGAATCATAGAGAAGTATTCTATGAAAAGTAAAGCTTTTTGACTATATGCTTCTTTAAACTAATCTTTGTTAGGTGCTTGCATAGTAAATAATTTTAAAAGCAATTTAAAAAGATTTTGGTGAGTTGACGAATACAGTGGAAATTTATTGAGACTTAAACTCATGACGATATAGTGAACACGACCATCTATCATTTTAAATCTAGGAGACTTAATAGAATTTCTCAGATTCATGACGATGAAACATATGCTACTAATAATATAGTCATATTGGTTGTAATAATTGTAACGATTTCATAGCAATATTTTCAACATGCAAGCTTGATATGCACTTAGTTCTAATAAGATCATATTTGGCATGGCTAATTAGAAAGAAATAAATAAATGAGTTACCTTAACAAGAGACCTTAAATCACGATACTATTTTGTATGTACTTCGATCTTTTCATTGTTGTATTCTTCTTGACAAGTTCCCCTGCCTTGAAGATCTCTTTTGTTAAGCTTAACATGATATTTTAAGGCTCGGATCTCTTTTGATTCATTCTTTTGAAGGTGCAAGGACTAGGGCATGTTGACCATTCAAGAGTATATTTCCTTCTTTTAGGGACGAAGGCTATCCCATGGGCTTCTATTATTACTTCCTTTATCGTTTGGTCACGACTAGTGAAATGACCCTTCGCTTTTTGTCTCTTTGTTCAGACAGTGGCCTAGTTGGCCAATTTCTTTTCTTATTCTTCTTGGGCTATTCACTTGACTATTATGATTGATTGTCTAAAGTCCTGTCATTCTGCAATTTATACATGTACTTGCAAAGTGTTTCATTAAACACATGTCATATGAGTAAAGAGACCATTGGTAAGATTTTATAGGGCATTTAGCCTTTGTTCTAGTTTGTTTTAAGGGGTGATCCCATTAAGGTCAAGATTGGCATGTGCATAGGTCACGACTAGTGAAATGACCCTTCGCTTTTTGTCTCTTTGTTCAGACAATGGCCTAGTTGGCCAATTTCTTTTCTTATTCTTCTTGGGCTATTCACTTGACTATTATGATTGATTGTCTAAAGTCCTGTCATTCTGCAATTTATACATGTACTTGCAAAGTGTTTCATTAAACACATGTCATATGAGTAAAGAGACCATTGGTAAGATTTTATAGGGCATTTAGCCTTTGTTCTAGTTTGTTTTAAGGGGTGATCCCATTAAGGTCAAGATTGGCATGTGCATAGGATAAGATTCTTCCGAACACATGCCTAATTGGTTAGGCATATACTATAATTTAAAAAGAGTACTTATGCTTGATACATGATCTATCATCATACTTTAACATTCAATATATTCAAGCTAAAGTTTTAACACCATGTCTCTTACATATCATTGTGTGAGCCATTATATATCAAACATATAGCATACTAATATAGCATTTTTTTTTTTTTTTTAAGAAAGAAATATTCATGATGCTATGGAAAGACTCTAGGCTTTTCCATGATTTTTGGCCTTAGCACAAAATTAACTTGTAGCAGTGTCAACAATTATATATAGATAGAGATATGGGGTGATATGATGCTATCATGTCACATACCTTTGATCTCCTTCTTAGTAGGCTCTTCTTGACAAGTTCTCATTCTTAATCCTGTGGACTTGACAGTATATGTACAGTCGAAATAGACTAGTTGCTCTAGTCTAGTTGTTGTAGTACATGTACTCTTTTTGTGCAAAGTGTTAGACTAGGAGCAACGATACCAATAAAAAATTTCACAAATAATATTAACCACAAATGTATAAAATTTTCTCTAACTTAAGGGCGATATATGTTGATGCGTCTATGACATAGCATAATATCCCTTAGTGTTTACATAACACAAATATATTTTGGAATTCCTTCTCAAAAAATTAAAGCAGTTGATATCATTTAGAAAGGTTTCGAATAGTGGGTCATGATTATTATTTGTGAATTCATAATCAATCATATGCTCGTGGGATTTCTCCTAAAAAGGGAGCTAATGAGAAATATTTCTTCCACTACTTGCACACATTAGTGTATAACATATGAGATATATATATATATATATATATATATATATTGATGAACTATAACATATGAGATATTGATCAAAAGAAAACAATGTTTTGCACATGTAATTAAATAGTTGTGCTTGTGCATATGCTAAAATCTAGAATTTAGGCATGTCGTGATCCATTTTAAACGAGCAATTAAAGACTTCAAGCTCAAAAATACCTGGTTTCATGCTTTTAAGTACCCAAAATTGGGATCTTTAAACTTTGAAAAGTCAAAAAGCAGCTTCTCTTATTTTTAGGCCTATAAGGCAAATATAAAATTGACGATTTTTCTTGAAACTTTCCTTTTAAGTTTCTAGGCTTTGGATAGAATAACAAGAGGGACTATCTTAAAATCATTTAAGATTGACAGTAAAAAAAAAGGCATATTCCCACGCAAATAAATTACACCCGGTAAAGTGTTTAAAAAGCTATGAAACCTGATGTGTTAGCCTATTCCTTTATGGATGTGAACCATGCGGAGTTCTTGTGTGAGATAAATAAAATGCATTATTTGAGTTATGGTGTAAGAGCAAAACAGATTTGTGATTTGCCTATGATTGGCCTTGTGAACAATGGTTTAAGTCCAGACTAAAAATCATTTGAACTTCTAGTGAGAGCTTAATTGTGTTTTATGTGGCTGTTCGGATTGGGACAAATAAAATTGGGTAAATGGTAGCGGTTTGCTACCCACCACCTCTGGCATAACAACATTTACAGGACTTAAATTTTGATTTGATTCCATATGGGATACACATAATTCTTCTCCACAACAACAGTTATGGTAAATATTTCAAAAGAATTTGATTTGTTTTCTATTTTCTACCATTTTCATAGTTGACTTCCTTAATATGCACTCTCCTTAATTGGTGCCATTCTTTATCAAGCAACTTTCTAGTATACTTTCCAGAAATTACGTTGCCTAATGCAATAATGAGAATACAATTAAAATTATATACATGGCAGCTGGCTTTCCTTAACCGTTTTCTTCCTTTTCTTCAATTTTGTAGACAATAAATGGTCTTTTAATGTGGCAAAACCGTAGTGATATTGTTTTTATGCCAAAAACTTGTATTTTCAAATGCAATTTGACCTCACCTCTTTAATACCCAAAATTGGGGTCTTTAAGCTTGGTAGGACAACAGACAACCAGGCTTATTCTAAATCTAAAGCCAGTGAGGAAAGCATTTTAATTTAGAAAATTTTTAGCGTGAGGCAATCCAATATTTGAAAGTAGTTTAGCATGAAATTAAAAAGAAGCCACATGCCAAAACAATCATATAAACGTTGTTGCAACTTGCAAATATTTGGAGAGCTAGAACGGGAAATGCATAAATCTGACCTTAAGAGCCAAGAACTAGGTCATACCCTTGAGGCCTGTTGAGGTCGCTTGAATTTTGTGGTCGTCTTTTGTTTAGTCCATGCCTCACAATGAGCCACCCACTTGATTACCTCCACCTTTAGACCCAAATGGATGTTATGTTTCTCTGTTTAAAGCCCAAAGGATTTGAGACATTGCGTCTTGGCTCTCACATCATCATCTACTTGTTTGGTTGAAAAGTCATGCTTTGAAGACGTGTCTTGGTGATGCCTCTTTATCTCCCCCATCTCAGCCCAATCGTAGATTAAATGAAATGAGCATGGGCAGAATGAAGAGATGATCAAAGGGTATTATCTCGTGGGGTACTCTTAGATTGGTACTGTTGTATTTGTGATTCTCCATTGAACTAAGTGAACCCTTTGTTGCAGGAAGAGCTAGATGACTAATCACTCCCCACAGACGGCGCCAAATTGATGATGTCAAAATTGCTAGTTGGGTCACTCATCCAATCCGGAGCTTTAGACGATCTTGTAGGACCTGCAAGATAAAGAGAGATAGATCGAAGAGACCACCGGGTTGTGCCCGGTAGGGGAGCCTCCGATGCTTAAGTTAGTATCAACCCATATTTCTTGTATTCAGATAGTGTTTTGTTTTAGCTTTTGACGTACCTTTACAAGTGAGACGACTGTCCCTTTTATAGGTGATTTGGATAGCTGTTGTACATCATTGGAGGTGATTATTACCCATGTGTAACAGTTATCGTATTGATGGGCGTTTAAGACCGATGAGTAACGGTCGCCATTAATGTGTTGAATGTGCTTGAGTGGTTACATCTTTTGGTTTGTTAATGATGCAAGGTCGTCCATATTAATAGACGACATTAATGGTTTTTTTGGACTCATCAAGTATATTATACATGATTTTTTTTGGCGAGCTCAGGGGGGGCAACAGCCCCCTCTCGCCCCCTTGACTCTGTCCTGTTTATGTGTAGTTTGATATTTTTTTTTTTTTTGCTAACCTGTGTAGTTTGATATTATTTTTTTAAAGATATATAAAAATATCATTTAACCGATTATCAAAAGAATAAAAGTAATGGTAATGAAAAAAAAAAAAAACCTTTTAAGTCGAAAACAATATAAAAACATAAAAAGAGCTTTTCCAGCTTGTCAAAAAAGTAAAGTAAAAAGAAAGGCACGTCTAATTAATGCTAATGCTCAATAATTGTGTTGACAAAAGCTATCTTTAATTCTTGGAGGTTACCTTGAACATGCATTACAATAATTTGCTTTCAAAGCTCAAGATATCTTCAATAATTTAAGATATCTGGAGCTTTGAAAGCAAATTATTTTAATGCAGGTTCAAGGGAACCTTAAGAATTAAGATAGCTTTTGTCAACACAAATATGACAATGGCTTTTACTTTTGCGCCATGATCCATTTATTTTACTTTGTCACTCTCAGATAATATTAATTAATAACATGGCTTTTTCTTTAGATTGTGGTACATACTACATTTTGATTGGAAATGGCCAATGGTGCATTTCACACAGCTCTTTCCACAAAAGTCATCATGTGGTGGTTCCCTCTTTCTAGCGAATTTCCACACTAACACTAATTTTTAATTTCAAAGCAATTGGCTTTCGGTGACCACTGAAACACCACGCCAAAGTAATGAAGGTTTTTGGGAAATTTAACTCTCTCTCTCTCTCTCTCTCTCTCTCTCTCTAGAGTTTTGATACAATAAGGAAAATTATTGAGTAGACTGCGCCAGGCCTCATAATGGGGTGGGCCCACGTTGGGGAGAAAGATTGGAAATTTCTTTACATACGCTTAATAATAAAGAACGGATAATTCTAGTGCCACAACTTGTAACACAATACGAGTTGTGGTTAGTGAAGGAGTGTCTCGACATAGACCCATCATTATCATGTATACATTTCATTAACATGTATACACAAAACTGTATACATTTCTGCAACAAAAACATCACAATTAACATGTATACATTTCATAAAGAACAAATAACAAATTTGTTAATGTTCTACTTGTCAATTGAAAACAGTCCCAAGTTAACTACCAAAATAGGAAATTAAAACAAATTTGTTAATACTGGACTATATAATATATATATACACAAAACCCACTGAAAGACTATTCATGAAGATTTTATAAGAAATTAAAAAAAAAAATTGTATTAACGACATGGTTGCATGACATAGAGAAAACATTTTTGCTAGTAATTATTCCAAAAGTACCCACATCACTATGTTTCAACAATTTTTGGAAAAGAAACTACACAATTTTCTTTGGCCATTCCTGTTCAATCAAACCAAACACATAGATCACCACTATTAAAAGAACTAAAAGTTCAGCAACCATTTCCTATAACTACACTTCAAACATCAATTCTGTGCATACAACATTTAATATGGCTTTAAAAATACACAAACATGACGTACCCAGGAAATCATAATAAGAGAAGGCTAATTAAAAATAATTCAACTAAAGAAGAATTATGGTTTTTTTTTTTAAATCTTTTGACTATAGCAGCATTAAAGTATGCATTCCTCACTGTCTACAGCATTGAACAATGTTTCAAAAAGAAACAATTTTAATCCACCTAGCTGCTCACCTTCTTGGCTTCCTACCAAGCCCACCTATAAGCATATGGACTCCCCATCTAATGAGAAGTGACATCATTCAACTTGTAAATCTAGGATTAAGCGGGATGCTCATTAATACAAAGTGTAATGTAAGGTGAAAACATTAAACTTTTGGGCTCTATAGATTTAATCAAAAGAACAAAATCATTTATTATCATACCTTCTATTCTTGTCATTGTTGACATTGTAGATGCTTGGATGGGTTGTGGTTGTGACTTATGACCAGTTGTTCCTATTATGGCTCTCTTTGGTTTAAGGTTTTTGGGTGTTTGGTTTCGGGGAAAAATAGGCTAAAAGGAGTTTTCTGTTGGAGATCAAGCCAAATGTTACAAATTGAAAAGTCATTTCAGTTTTTGTTACAGAAGATATTAATAATTTAACTGACATACCCAAAACAAAACTAAATTAGACACAAATATGAAAAACAGAAGCAACTCTAACAAATTAATTCCTATATCATATTTGTCACCTAACTTAAAAATAAGTAGATAGAACAAAATTACCGGTAATGGTTCTGAAAGTATGACAGTGGCAGAAGACCGAGAAGGCAGTGGCAGGGCCATCAAATTTCTCTCTCATTGCATTACAGACTCTCTCTCTGTACATTGATCAGTGAAATAGATTTTTCTTTTACAACAGTGAAATGGTGCAATAAACAACCCATGTCATGCCATAATGTTTGTTATCATCCGCAATTATGTATGCAAACTCATCAACATTAATCCAATTACAATTTCCACCCAAAAAATAAAATAAAAGGCAAAATCAAGATCAAATTCAGCTATACCCAAAAAAAATTAAAAATCAAAACAAATACTTTAAACTCCAAGCAACCATATTCATTCTAGCGTTGGTGCGTAGGGGAAAGGAAAAACAAAAAGAAACTTTAACTTTTCTTTTTCTGAACTTTTGTGCTTATGGGAAACCAAACATAGAGTGGATTGAAATTTTAGACTATACCTAAAATAATGACTTACAGTGAATCTCTTTGGATGGGCAACAAATCTCCAATGCTTGCAATGCTGCTTGTCTCTCAAACTCTCTCTTACATTTGGTCTCATGGACATCTTCTATATCCGCTTGCCTTCATGGTTCCACTCAACTAAAACCAAAACCAAAATCAGAATTAAGGGGCAATCTTCAAATAGTTTGAGGGGAATTGAAAAACTGAAGGGAAAAAATTGATCTGTAAAAAACAAAAAATCAACCCATGTTATACCAATCAAAAAGCCAATTTAAAAAGCCAATCACCATAAAAACGTTCTCCCTTCTTGACCTGTGTATGCTCCATTGGCTTTCTCTTCTTATATAATAATCCTTCTTCTTCTTTAATGATCCAGATAGCAAGTCACAAAACAAAACAAAATATGAAACTAAAATTCATGAAAGCAAAGTAACAAAATCCATAAACTGAAAATTCCTAATAACAATTCAGTTAGAATTTGATACAAAACCCAGAAACTAAAAATTCCTAATAACAAATCATTTAGAATTAGATCTTCTAGGTTGTGTCCTTGATTTCAAATCCCTAAATTGACAGCAAACCTAATTGAAGACAATAGGGTAAGAGATTAGTTGAAAATTACCAAGAAAGAATGGTCTGATATCAAGAGTTCCTGGTAAAATACTTTTTTTCTAACCAAAATCTCTTAATCAAAACCAAATCTAACCCGTCTATTTACATAAATTTAACAAAACTACTCCTAACCGAAAAATCTAAATCATAACTGATCAAACCAAAATACCCGAATCATAAATAATGCCCAAATGATTTTCCCAAAAAAAGCCCCAATTTGTAAAATTAAAAACAGAACTTATGGGCGAAGGCCCTAACGGTTATGACAGAACTGATTATTCAGACTTACCGTCTCTCTATCGTCCTCTCTCCTTTTGTATCAACTTATTCCAAACGGTTATTAAAAGAATCTTCAAACGATGTAACGATCGTTCTCTTATGACTCTAAACTGACTTGGTGGCAGAAATCTAAGTGGGTAAGTTTGCACTCTGTTGCAGAGAAGAAACAGAAATCTCAAAACCTAAATCATATTTCATACCCATACACAGATCTAAGAAAGAATGAAAAAAAGAAAAACTTACCGGTGGTAGTTCTCTCTATGTCCGTATCTCTATTCCTGTGTGCACCTTTAGGTTATCGGTGCCGGTTTGAGTGGTATAATTCTGGCAATGGAACGGACGGTGGCGGGGCGGGTACGAACTCTGTCTCCTTCTTCTGTATCGCAAGGTTTTTTTTTTTCTCCTTCCCTATCTCTGTATTGCAAGCGTCGGTGTTAAGAGTATATTCATAAGAGGAGAAACTGAAGTTAGAGTGAGTTTGACTTTTAATTGGGAATACATCGTTTGGGTTTGGGTTTGTAATTTTATGAAGACAACGACTCTCCAAACGCACCGTACGGTATTCTAAAGAATAAATTGTAAACGTGGCAGAATTTAAAGGGGTCATTTTTGCTAACGTGTCAACACCTCGTTAAAGGCTTCTGCTATTATATATAAGGAGCCTTAATCAATTTTCATAGACTAGACTAGGGAGCCTTTAATTTTCCAGCACTTTGACTGCACAAGCAGAACAACTGAGCATCCATGTTAAACGCAGTCATGCTTAACATATCTGGATATCCATCAGAGAGAGAGAGAGAGAGAGAGAGAGAGAGAGGAGAATACAGAAGAGAGAAAAGACTTGAGAGGAAAACTGAGATAAGTTGCATGTGAGAGTAAAAAACTAAAAAGAAAGATGAAAGTCATGAAAAGATAAGATAGTGTGTCAGTTTTAACGTGTAGATCTCATAAAAGATGGGATAGAATTCAAAAGTGGGTAGTGTAAATGTCAAGTAGTTAGATACAGTAGACGTGTGTGGATGAGAGAAAACAGAAGAGAACAAATTAAAAATAGGAAGAAAGTGAAATATGGTGGGTGAGGGAAAGTATAATAATATAAAAAGTTGTAAATAGAGTTGGCTTGGGCGGTGTGCTTTAGTCAAATTATGCAGCCACTGTCCAGGCTTACTTCAAATTTGCCTTTGCATTAAAAAAATTAATAAGTATTTTAATTAAAATAATAATATTTTAAATGAATTAATTAGATTAATCTTAAAATAACAAATTTTATAAATGTATGAAAATATAACTTTTATGTTTTTTTTTTAATATAAAAAGTAATAGGATATGAAATTATATATATAAATATATATATATTATTTTTTTGGAATCCGAAATACCTTGAAACGGTACACTGAAATTATCCGGTACCGAAATATTTCGTTCCACTAGACAAACCGAAACAGAATCCGAAACGGTATTCATAACAATGGTTTAAACTATAATGTTTATCATATGCTCAGAGTTCGATTTTCTTCAAAAGACTTTTCACCAGTTTATATAGTGCTCGTTTGGATAGCACTTATTAGTGCTGCGTCTGCGTTTCCTCAGTTTTTTTTTTTTTTTTTCTTTTTAGCTGCAATGGTTTACCCGTTCTTCTATGAACAGTGCACTTATGCACTGTTCATGGGTCCCACAAACTCCACTTTTTATCAACTTTTTCATTAAAAATAGGTCCCACAGTACTATTCACACATTTAAAAATTATTTTGCTACAGTATTTTCAGTTTCCAGTTTTTAATTTTATCAAAATAAGTTATATCCAAACAGACCTAGTGAAGGTTAATCAAAAGCCTCACCACATTTAACAAGGTTTCTTTATTGTCTTTTATTCAAACATCTAACATTTTCATTGCTTGCCACGCATTCGAGCTGATGTGACCTGGTCACGTGCATTAGTGACCCAACTTTGAAAACCAATCTGACTCTCCTCAGTATGAACAAGCCGTATATCTTGTTTCAATTCTCTTATCTAATTTTTCATGAAAATGACTTGTTCTTTCATCTTTCAATTTATCTCGTCCTTTTTTATTTCCTTCTTTTTCCATGTAAGTTCTTATTCCTCTCAGACAAGGTTACATGGATGAAGGAGCCTTAATCAATTTTCATAGACTAGACTAGAGAGCCTTTAATTTTCCAGCATTATGACTGCACAAGCAGAACAACTGAGCATTCATGTTAAACGCAGTCATGCTTAACATATCTGGATATCCATCACAGAGAGAGAGAGAGAGAGAGAGAGAGAGAGAGAGAGAGACAGAGAGAGAGAGAGAGAGAGAGGAGAATACAGAAGAGAGAGAGAGAGACAGAGAGAGAGAGAGAGAGAGAGGAGAATACAGAAGAGAGAAAAGACTTGAGAGGAAAACTGAGATAAGTTGTCTTTTATTCAAACATCTAACATTTTCATTGCTTGCCACGCATTCGAGCTGATGTGACCTGGTCACGTGCATTAGTGACCCAACTCATTGCTTGCCACGCATTCGAGCTGATGTGACCTGGTCACGTGCATTAGTGACCCAACTTTGAAAACCAATCTGACTCTCCTCAGTATGAACAAGCCGTATATCTTGTTTCAATTCTCTTATCTAATTTTGCATGAAAATGACTTGTTCTTTTATCATTCAATTTATCTCCTCCTTTTTGATTTCCTTCTTTTTCCATGTAAGTTCTTATTCCTCTCAGACAAGGTTACATGGATGAAGGAGCCTTAATCAATTTTCATAGACTAGACTAGAGAGCCTTTAATTTTCCAGCATTTTGACTGCATAAGCAAAACAACTGAGCATCCATGTTAAACGCAGTCATGCTTAACATATCTGGATATCCATCGGAGAGAGAGAGAAAGAGAGAGAGAGGAGATTACAGAAGAGAGAAAAGGCTTGAGAGGAAAACTGAGATAAGTTGCGTGTGAGAGTAAAAAAATAAAAAGAAAGATGAAAGTTATGAAAAGATAAGATAGTGTGTCAGTTTTAACGTGTAGATCTCATAAAAGATGGGATAGAATTCAAAAGTGGGTAGTGTAAATGTCAAGTAGTTAGATACAGTAGACGTGTGTGGATGAGAGAAAACAGAAGAGAACAAATTAAAGATAGGAAGAAAGTGAAATATGGTGGGTGAGGAAAAATATAATAATGTAAAAAGTTGTAAATAGAGTTGGCTTGGGCGGTGTGCTTTAGTCAAATTATGCAGCCACTGTCCAGGCCTACTTCAAATTTGCCTTTGCATTAAAAAAATTAATAACTATTTTAATTAAAATAATAATATTTTAAATGAATTAATTAGATTAATCTTAAAATAACAAATTTTATAAATGTATGAAAATATAACTTTTATGTTTTTTTTTTTTCATATAAAAATTAATAGGATATGAAATTATATATATATATATATATATATTATTTTTTTGGAATCCCAAATACCCTGAAACGGTAAACTGAAATTATCCGGTACCGAAATATTTCGTTCCACTAGACAAACCGAAACAGGGTCCGAAACGGTATTCATAACAATGGTTTAAACTATAATGTTTATCATATGCTCAGAGTTCGATTTTCTTCAAAAGACTTTTCACCAGTTTATATAGTGCTCGTTTGGATAGCACTTATTAGTGCTGCATCTGCGTTTCCTCAGTTTTTTCTTTTTTTTTTCTTTTTAGCTGCAATGGTTTACCCGTTCTTCTGTGAACAGTGCACTTATGCACTGTTCATGGGTCCCACAAACTCCACTTTTTATCAACTTTTTCATTAAAAATAGGTCCCACAGTACTATTCACACATTTAAAATTTATTTTGCAACAGTATTTTCAGTTTTCAGTTTTTAATTTTATCAAAATAAGTTATATCCAAACAGACCTAGTGAAGGTTAATCAAAAGCCTCACCACGTTTAGCAAGGTTTCTTTATTGTCTTTTATTCAAACATATAACATTTTCATTGCTTGCCACGCATTCGAGCTGATGTGACCTGGTCACGTGCATTAGTGACCCAACTTTGAAAACCAATCTGACTCTCCTCAGTATGAACAAGCCGCATATCTTGTTTCAATTCTCTTATCTAATTTTGCATGAAAATGACTTGTTCTTTTATCTTTCAATTTATCTCGTCCTTTTTTATTTCCTTCTTTTTCCATGTAAGTTCTTATTCCTCTCAGACAAGGTTACATGGATGAAGGAGCCTTAATCAATTTTCATAGACTAGACTAGAGAGCCTTCAATTTTCCAGCATTTTGACTGCACAAGCAGAACAACTGAGCATCCATGTTAAACGCAGTCATGCTTAACATATCTGGATATCCGTCAGAGAGAGAGAGAGAGAGAGAGAGAGAGGAGAATACAGAAGAGAGAATAGACTTGAGAGGAAAACTGAGATAAGTTGTCCTTTATTCAAACATCTAACATTTTCATTGCTTGCCACGCATTGAGCTGATGTGACCTGGTCACGTGCATTAGTGACCCAACTTTGAAAACCAATGTGACTCTCCTCAGTATGAACAAGCCGTATATCTTGTTTCAATTCTCTTATCTAATTTTGCATGAAAATGACTTGTTCTTTTATCATTCAATTTATCTCGTCCTTTTTTATTTCCTTCTTTTTCCATGTAAGTTCTTATTCCTCTCAGACAAGGTTACATGGATGAAGGAGCCTTAATCAATTTTCATAGACTAGACTAGAGAGCCTTTAATTTTCCAGCATTTTGATGCACAAGCAGAACAACTGAGCATCCATGTTAAACGCAGTCATGCTTAACATATCTGGATATCCATCAGAGAGAGAGAGAGAGAGAGAGAGAGAGAGGAGAATACAGAAGAGAGAAAAGACTTGAGAGGAAAACTGAGATAAGTTGCGTGTGAGAGTAAAAAAATAAAAAGAAAGATGAAAGTCATGAAAAGATAAGATAGTGTGTCTGTTTTAACGTGTAGATCTCATAAAAGATGGGATAGAATTCAAAAGTGGGTAGTGTAAATGTCAAGTAGTTAGATACAGTAGACGTGTGTGGATGAGAGAAAACAGAAGAGAACAAATTAAAAATAGGAAGAAAGTGAAATATGGTGGGTGAGGAAAAATATAATAATATAAAAAGTTGTAAATAGAGTTGGCTTGGGCGGTGTGCTTTAGTCAAATTATGCAGCCACTGTCCAGGCTTACTTCAAATTTGCCTTTGCATTAAAAAAATTAATAAGTATTTTAATTAAAATAATAATATTTTAAATGAATTAATTAGATTAATCTTAAAATAACAAATTTTATAAATGTATGAAAATATAACTTTTATGTTTTTTTTTTAATATAAAAAGTAATAGGATATGAACTTATATATATATACATAAATTATTTTTTTGGAATCCGAAATACCCTGAAACGGTACACTGAAATTATCCGGTACCGAAATATTTCGTTCCACTAGACAAACCGAAACAGGGTCCGAAACGGTATTCATAACAATGGTTTAAACTATAATGTTTATCATATGCTCAGAGTTCGATTTTCTTCAAAAGACTTTTCACCAGTTTATATAGTGCTCGTTTGGATAGCACTTATTTGTGCTGCGTCTGCGTTTCCTCAGTTTTTTTTTTTTTTTCTTTTTAGCTGAAATGGTTTACCCGTTCTTCTGTGAACAGTGGACTTATGCACTGTTCATGGGTCCCACAAACTCCACTTTTTATCAACTTTTTCATTAAAAATAGGTTCCACAGTACTATTCACACATTTAAAAATTATTTGGTACAGTATTTTCAGTTTTCAGCTTTTAATTTTATCAAAATAAGTTATATCCAAACAAACCTAGTGAAGGTTAATCAAAAGCCTCACCACGTTTAGCAAGGTTTCTTTATTGTTTTTTATTCAAACATCTAATATTTTCAGTGCTTGCCACGCATTCGAGCTGATGTGACCTGGTCACGTGCATTAGTGACCCAACTTTGAAAACGAATCCGACTCTCCTCAGTATGAACAAGCCGTATATCTTGTTTCAATTCTCTTATCTAATTTTGCATGAAAATGACTTGTTCTTTTATCTTTCAATTTATCTCGTCCTTTTTTATTTCCTTCTTTTTCCATGTAAGCTCTTATTCCTCTCAGACAAGGTTACAAGGATGAAGGAGCCTTAATCAATTTTCATAGACTAGACTCGAGAGCCTTTAATTTTCCAGCATTTTGACTGCACAAGCAGAACAACTGAGCATCCATGTTAAACGCAGTCATGCTTAACATATCTGGATATCAATCAGAGAGAGAGAGAGAGAGAGAGAGAGGAGAATACAGAAGAGAGAAAAGACTTGAGAGGAAAACTGAGATAAGTTGCGTGTGAGAGTAAAAAAATTAAAAGAAAGATGAAAGTCATGAAAAGATAAGATAGTGTGTCAGTTTTAACGTGTAGATCTCATAAAAGATGGGATAGAATTCAAAAGTGGGTAGTGTAAATGTCAAGTAGTTAGATACAGTAGACGTGTGTGGATGAGAGAAAACAGAAGAGAACAAATTAAAAATAGGAAGAAAGTGAAATATGGTGGGTGAAGAAAAATATAATAATAGAAAAAGATGTAAATAGAGTTGGCTTGGGCGGTGTGCTTTAGTCAAATTATGCAGCCACTATCCAGGCTTACTTCAAATTTGCCTTTGCATTAAAAAAATTAATAAGTATTTTAATTAAAACAATAATATTTTAAATGAATTAATTAGATTAATCTTAAAATAACAAATTTTATAAATGTATGAAAATATAACTTTTATGTTTTTTTTTTAATATAAAAAGTAATAGGATATGAAAATATATATATATATATATATTATTTTTTTGGAATCCGAAATACCGTGAAACGGTACACTGAAATTATCCGGTACCGAAATATTTCGTTCCACTAGACAAACCGAAACAGGGTCCGAAACGGTATTCCTAACAATGGTTTAAACTATAATGTTTATCATATGCTCAGAGTTCGATTTTCTTCAAAAGACTTTTCACCAGTTTATATAGTGCTCGTTTGGATAGCACTTATTAGTGCTGCGTCTGCGTTTCCTCAGTTTTTTTTTTTTTTCTTTTTAGCTGCAATGGTTTACCCGTTCTTCTGTGAACAGTGCACTTATGCACTGTTCATGGGTCCCACAAACTCCATTTTTTATCAACTTTTTCATTAAAAATAGGTCCCACAGTACTATTCACACATTTAAAAATTATTTTGCTACAGTATTTTCAGTTTTCAATTTTTAATTTTATCAAAATAAGTTATATCCAAACAGACCTAGTGAAGGTTAATCAAAAGCCTCACCACGTTTAGCAAGGTTTCTTTATTGTCTTTTATTCAAACATCTAACATTTTCATTGCTTGCCACGCATTCGAGCTGATGTAACCTGGTCACGTGCATTAGTGACCCAACTTTGAAAACCAATCTGACTCTCCTCAGTATGAACAAGCCGTATATCTTGTTTCAATTCTCTTATTAATTTTGCATGAAAATGACTTGTTCTTTTATCTTTCAATTTATCTCGTCCTTTTTTATTTCCTTCTTTTTCCATGTAAGTTCTTATTCCTCTCAGACAAGGTTACAAGGGTGAAGGAGCCTTAATCAATTTTCATAGACTAGACTAGAGAGCCTTTAATTTTCCAGCATTTTGACTGCACAAGCAGAACAACTGAGCATCCATGTTAAACGCAGTCATGCTTAACATATCTGGATATCCATCAGAGAGAGAGAGAGAGAGAGAGAGAGGAGAATACAGAAGAGAGAAAAGACATGAGAGGAAAACTGAGATAAGTTGTCTTTTATTCAAACATCTAACATTTTCATTGCTTGCCACGCATTCGAGCTGATGTGACCTGGTCACGTGCATTAGTGACCCAACATTGAAAACCAATGTGACTCTCCTCAGTATGAACAAGCCGTATATCTTGTTTCAATTCTCTTATCTAATTTTGCATGAAAATCACTTGTTCTTTTATCATTCAATTTATCTCGTCCTTTTTTATTTCCTTCTTTTTCCATGTAAGTTCTTTTTCCTCTCAGACAAGGTTACATGGATGAAGGAGCCTTAATCAATTTTCATAGACTAGACTAGAGAGCCTTTAATTTTCCAGCATTTTGACTGCACAAGCAGAACAACTGAGCATCCATGTTAAACGCAGTCATGCTTAACATATCTAGATATCCATCAGAGAGAGAGAGAGAAAGAGAGAGAGAGGAGAATACAGAAGAGAGAAAAGATTTGAGAGGAAAACTGAGATAAGTTGCGTGTGAGAGTAAAAGAATAAAAAGAAAGATGAAAGTCATGAAAAGATAAGATAGTGTGTCGGGTTTAACGCGTAGATCTCATAAAAGATGGGATAGAATTCAAAAGTGGGTAGTGTAAATGTCAAGTAGTTAGATACAGTAGACGTGTGTGGATGAGAGAAAACAGAAGAGAACAAATTAAAAATAGGAAGAAAGTGGAATATGGTGGGTGAGGAAAAATATAATAATATAAAAAGTTGTAAATAGAGTTGGCTTGGGCGGTGTGCTTTAGTCAAATTATGCAGCCACTGTCCAGGCTTACTTCAAATTTGCCTTTGCATTAAAAAAATTAATAAGTATTTTAATTAAAATAATAATATTTTAAATGAATTAATTAGATTAATCTTAAAATAACAAATTTTATAAATGTATGAAAATATAACTTTTATTTTTTTTTTTAATATAAAAAGTAATAGGATATGAAAATATATATATATAATATATATATATATTATTTTTTTGGAATCCGAAATACCCTGAAACGGTACACTGAAATTATCCGGTACCGAAATATTTCGTTCCACTAGACAAACCGAAACAGGGTCCGAAACGGTATTCATAACAATGGTTTAAACTATAATGTTTATCATATGCTCAGAGTTCGATTTTCTTCAAAAGACTTTTCACCAGTTTATATAGTGCTCGTTTGGATAGCACTTATTAGTGCTGCGTCTGCGTTTCCTCAGTTTTTTTTTTTTTTCTTTTTAGCTGCAACGGTTTACCCGTTCTTCTGTGAACAGTGCAATTATGCACTGTTCATGGGTCCCACAAACTCCACTTTTTATCAACTTTTTCATTAAAAATAGGTCCCACAGTACTATTCACACATTTAAAAATTATTTTGCTACAGTATTTTCAGTTTTCAGTTTTTAATTTTATCAAAATAAATTATATCCAAACAGACCTAGTGATGGTTAATCAAAAGCCTCACCACGTTTAGCAAGGTTTCTTTATTGTGTTTTATTCAAACATCTAACATTTTCATTGCTTGCCACGCATTCGAGCTGATGTGACCTGGTCACGTGCATTAGTGACCCAACTTTGAAAACCAATCTGACTCTCCTCAGTATGAACAAGCCGTATATCTTGTTTCAATTCTCTTATCTAATTTTGCATGAAAATGACTTGTTCTTTTATCTTTCAATTTATCTCGTCCTTTTTTATTTCCTTCTTTTTCCATGTAAGTTCTTATTCCTCTCAGACAAGGTTACATGGATGAAGGAGCCTTAATCAATTTTCATAGACTAGACTAGAGAGCCTTTAATTTTCCAGCATTTTGACTGCACAAGCAGAACAACTTAGCATCCATGTTAAACGCAGTCATGCTTAACATATCTGGATATCCATCAGAGAGAGAGAGAGAGAGAGAGAGAGAGAGGAGAATACAGAAGAGAGAAAAGACTTGAGACGAAAACTGAGATAAGTTATCTTTTATTAAAACATCTAACATTTTCATTGCTTGCCACGCATTCGAGCTGATGTGACCTGGTCACGTGCATTAGTGACCCAACTTTGAAAACCAATCTGACTCTCCTCAGTATGAACAAGCCGTATATCTTATTTCAATTCTCTTATCTAATTTTGCATGAAAATGACTTCTTCTTTTATCATTCAATTTATCTCCTCCTTTTTTATTTCCTTCTTTTTCCATGTAAGTTCTTATTCCTCTCAGACAAGGTTACATGGATGAAGGAGCCTTAATCAATTTTCATAGACTAGACTAGAGAGCCTTTAATTTTCCAGCATTTTGACTGCACAAGCAGAACAACTGAGCATCCATGTTAGACGCAGTCATGCTTAACGACCTGGATATCCATCAGAGAGAGAGAGAGAGAGAGAGAGAGAGAGAGAGAGAAGAGAATACAGAAGAGAGAAAAGACTTGAGAGGAAAACTGAGATAAGTTGTCTTTTATTCGAACATCTAACATTTTCATTGCTTGCCACGCATTCGAGCTGATGTGACCTGGTCACGTGCATTAGTGACCCAACTTTGAAAACTAATCTGACTCTCCTCAGTATGAACAAGCCGTATATCTTGTTTCAATTCTCTTATCTAATTTTGCATGAAAATGACTTGTTCTTTTATCATTCAATTTATCTCGTCCTTTTTTATTTCCTTCTTTTTCCATGTAAGTTCTTATTCCTCTCAGACAAGGTTAAATGGATGAAGGAGCCTTAATCAATTTTCATAGACTAGACTAGAGAGCCTTTAATTTTCCAGCATTTTGACTGCACAAGCAGAACAACTGAGCATCCATGTTAAACGCAGTCATGCTTAACATATCTGGATATCCATCAGAGAGAGAGAGAGAGAGAGAGAGGAGAATACAGAAGAGAAAGAAGACTTGAGAGGAAAACTGAGATAAGTTGCGTGTGAGAGTAAAAAAATAAAAAGAAAGATGAAAGTCATGAAAAGATAAGATAGTGTGTCAGTTTTAACGTGTAGATCTCATAAAAGATGGGATAGAATTCAAAAGTGGGTAGTGTAAATGTCAAGTAGTTAGATACAGTAGACGTGTATGGATGAGGGATAACAGAAGAGAACAAATTAAAAATAGGAAGAAAGTGAAATATGGTGGGTGAGGAAAAATATAATAATATAAAAAGTTGTAAATAGAGTTGGCTTGGGCGGTGTGCTTTAGTCAAATTATGCAGCCACTGTCCAGGCTTACTTCAAATTTGCCTTTGCATTAAAAAAATTAATAAGTATTTTAATTAAAATAATAATATTTTAAATGAATTAATTAGATTAATCTTAAAATAACAAATTTTATAAATGTATGAAAATATAACTTCTATAATTTTTTTTTTTAATATAAAAAGTAATAGGATATAAAATTATATATATATATATGTATATATATATATATTATTTTTTTGGAATCCGAAATACCCTGAAACGGTACACTGAAATTATCCGGTACCGAAATATTTCGTTCCACTAGACAAACCGAAACAGGGTCCGAAACGGTATTCGTAACAATGGTTTAAACTATAATGTTTATCATAGGCTCAGAGTTCGATTTTCTTCAAAAGACTTTTCACCAGTTTATATAGTGCTCGTTTGGATAGCACTTATTAGTGCTGTGTCTGCGTTTCCTCAGTTTTTTTTTTTTTGTCTTTTTAGCTGCAACGGTTAAACCCGTTCTTCTGTGAACAGTGCAATTATGCACTGTTCATGGGTCCCACAAACTCCACTTTTTATCAACTTCTTCCTTAAAAATAGGTCCCACAGTACTATTCACACATTTAAAAATTATTTTGCTACAGTATTTTCAGTTTTCAGTTTTTAATTTTATCAAAATAAATTATATCCAAACAGACCTAGTGATGGTTAATCAAAAGCCTCACCACGTTTAGCAAGGTTTCTTTATTGTGTTTTATTCAAACAACTAACATTTTCATTGCTTGCCACGCATTCGAGCTGATGTGACCTGGTCACGTGCATTAGTGACCCAACTTTCAAAACCGATCTGACTCTCCTCAGTATGAACAAGCCGTATATCTTGTTTCAATTCTCTTATCTAATTTTGCATGAAAATCACTTGTTCTTTTATCTTTCAATTTATCTCGTCCTTTTTTATTTCCTTCTTTTTCCATGTAAGTTCTTTTTCCTCTCAGACAAGGTTACATGGATGAAGGAGCCTTAATCAATTTTCATAGACTAGACTAGAGAGCCTTTAATTTTCCAGCATTTTGACTGCACAAGCAGAACAACTGAGCATCCATGTTAAACGCAGTCATGCTTAACATATCTGGATATCTATCAGGGAGAGAGAGAGAAAGAGAGAGAGAGGAGAATACAGAAGAGAGAAAAGACTTGAGAGGAAAACTGAGATAAGTTGCGTGTGAGAGTAAAAGAATAAAAAGAAAGATGAAAGTCATGAAAAGATAAGATAGTGTGTCAGTTTTAACGTGTAGATCTCATAAAAGATGGGATAGAATTCAAAAGTGGGTAGTGTAAATGTCAAGTAGTTAGATACAGTAGATGGGTGTGGATGAGAGAAAACAGAAGAGAACAAATTAAAAATAGGAAGAAAGTGAAATATGGTGGGTGAGGAAAAATATAATAATATAAAAAGTTGTAAATAGAGTTGGCTTGGGCGGTGTGCTTTAGTCAAATTATGCAGCCACTGTCCAGGCTTACTTCAAATTTGCCTTTGCATTAAAAACATTAATAAGTATTTTAATTAAAATAATAATATTTTAAATGAATTAAATTGATTAATCTTAAAATAACAAATTTTATAAATGTATGAAAATATAACTTTTATGTTTTTTTTTTTAATATAAAAAGTAATAGGATATTAAATTATATATATATATATATTATTTTTTGGAATCCGAAATACCTTGAAACGGTACACTGAAATTATCCGGTACCGAAATACTTCGTTCCACAAGACAAACCGAAACAGGGTCCGAAACGGTATTCATAACAATGGTTTAAACTATAATGTTTATCATATGCTCAGAGTTCGATTTTCTTCAAAAGACTATTCACCAGTTTATATAGTGCTCGTTTGGATAGCACTTATTAGTGCTGCGTCTGCGTTTGCTGAGTTTTTTTTTTTTTTTTTGTTTTTAGCTGCAATGGTTTACCCGTTCTTCTGTGAACAGTGCACTTATGCACTGTTCATGGGTCCCACAAACTCCACTTTTTATCAACATTTTCATTAAAAATAAGTCCCACAGTACTATTCACACATTTAAAAATTATTTTGAAACATTATTTTCAGTTTTTAGTTTTAAATTTTATCAAAATAAGTTATATCCAAACAGACCTAGTGAAGGTTAATCAAAAGCCTCACCACGTTTAGCAAGGTTTCTTTATTGTCTTTTATTCAAACATCTAACATTTTAATTGCTTGCCACGCATTCGAGCTGATGTGACCTGGTCACGTGCATTAGTGACCCAACTTAGAAAACCAATCTGACTATCCTCAGTATGAACAAGCCGTATATCTTGTTTCAATTCTCTTATCTAATTTTGCATGAAAATGACTTGTTCTTTTATCTTTCAATTTATCTCGTCCTTTTTGTTTCCTTCTTTTTCCATGTAAGTTCTTATTCCTCTTAGACAAGGTTACATGGATGAAGTAGCCTTAATCAATTTTCATAGACTAGACTAGAGAGCCTTTAATTTTCCAGCATTTTGACTGCACAAGCAGAACAACTTAGCATCCATGTTAAACGCAGTCATGCTTAACATATCAGGATATCCATCAGAGAGAGAGAGAGAGAGAGAGAGAGAGAGGAGAATACAAAAGAGAGAAAAGACTTGAGACGAAAACTGTGATAAGTTATCTTTTATTAAAACATCTAACATTTTCATTGCTTGCCACGCATTCGAGCTGATGTGACCTGGTCACGTGCATTAGTGACCAAACTTTGAAAACCAATCTGACTCTCCTCAGTATGAACAAGCCGTATATCTTATTTCAATTCTCTTATCTAATTTTGCATGAAAATGACTTCTTCTTTTATCATTCAATTTATCTCCTCCTTTTTTATTTCCTTCTTTTTCCATGTAAGTTCTTATTCCTCTCAGACAAGGTTACATGGATGAAGGAGCCTTAATCAATTTTCATAGACTAGACTAGAGAGCCTTTAATTTTCCAGCATTTTGACTGCACAAGCAGAACAACTGAGCATCCATGTTAGACGCAGTCATGCTTAACGACCTGGATATCCATCAGAGAGAGAGAGAGAGAGAGAGAGAGAGAGAGAGAGAGAGAGAGAGGAGAATACAGAAGAGAGAAAAGACTTGAGAGGAAAACTGAGATAAGTTGCGTGTGAGAGTAAAAAAATAAAAAGAAAGATGAAAGTCATGAAAAGATAAGATAGTGTGTCAGTTTTAACGTGTAGATCTCATAAAAGATGGGATAGAATTCAAAAGTGGGTAGTGTAAATGTCAAGTAGTTAGATACAGTAGACGTGTGTGGATGAGAGAAAACAGAAGAGAACAAATTAAAAATAGGAAGAAAGTGAAATATGGTGGGTGGGGAAAAATATAATAATATAAAAAGTTGTAAATAGAGTTGGCTTGGGCGGTGTGCTTTAGTCAAATTATGCAGCCACTGTCCAGGCTTACTTCAAATTTTCCTTTGCATTAAAAAAATTAATAAGTATTTAATTAAAATAATAATATTTTAAATGAATTAATTAGATTAATCTTAAAATAACAAATTTTATAAATGTATGAAAATATAACTTTTATGTTTTTTTTTTAATATAAAAAGCAATAGGATATGAAAATATATATATATATATATATTAATTTTATGGAATTCGAAATACCTTGAAACGGTACACTGAAATTATCCACTACCGAAATATTTCGTTCCACTAGACAAACCGAGACAGGGTCCGAAAGGGTATTCATAAAATTGGTTTAAACTATAATGTTTATCATATGCTCAGAGTTCGATTTTCTTCAAAATACTTTTCACCAGTTTATATAGTACTCGTTTGGATAGCACTTATTAGTGCTGCGTCTGCGTTTCCTCAGTTTTTTTTTTTTTTTCTTTTTAGCTGCAATGGTTTACCCGTTCTTCTGTGAACAGTGCAATTATGCACTGTTCATGGGTCCCACAAACTCCACTTTTTATCAACTTTTTCATTAAAAATAGGTCCCACAGTACTATTCACACATTTAAAAATTAGTTTACTACAGTATTTTCAGTTTTCAGTTTTTAATTTTATCAAAATAAGTTATATCCAAACAGACCTAGTGAAGGTTAATCAAAAGCCTCACCACGTTTAGCAAGGTCTCTTTATTGTCTTTTATTCAAACATCTAACATTTTCATTGCTTGCCACGCATTCGAGCTGATGTGACCTGGTCACGTGCGTTAGTGACCCAACTTTGAAAACCAATCTGACTCTCCTCAGTATGAACAAGCCGTATATCTTGTTTCAATTCTCTTATCTGATTTTGCATGAAAATGACTTGTTCTTTTATCTTTCAATTTATCTCGTCCTTTTTTATTTCCTTCTTTTTCCATGTAAGTTCTTATTCCTCTCAAACAAGGTTAGATGGATGAAGGAGCCTTAATCAAATTTCATAGACTAGACTAGAGAGCCTTTAATTTTCTAGCATTTTGACTGCACAAGCAGAACAACTGAGCATCCATGTTAGACGCAGTCATGCTTAAAATATCTGGATATCCATCAGAGAGAGAGACAGAGAGAGAGAGAGAGAGAGAGAGAGAGAGAGGAGAATACAGAAGAGAGAAAAGACTTGAGACGAAAACTGAGATAAGTTGTCTTTTATTTAAACATCTTACATTTTCATTGCTTGCCACGCATTCGAGCTGATGTGACCTGGTCACGTGCATTAGTGACCCAACTTTGAAAACCAATCTGACTCTCCTCAGTATGAACAAGCCGTATATCTTGTTTCAATTCTCTTATCTAATTTTGCATGAAAATGACTTATTCTTTTATCATTCAATTTATCTCCTACTTTTTTATTTCCTTCTTTTTCCATGTAAGTTCTTATTCCTCTCAGACAATGTTACATGTGTTGGGTTACACGTGTGAGTGAAGTCCCACATTGAATAAAGATGAGAAGAATGAGTGGTTAATATAACATAATTGAGCACATACCCATTGGGGCTTAGGCCTTTTGGGTTAAAGTGTGTCTCTATATGTTATATTAATTACTCAAGAAAACTCCCCAAGGTGTTCATCTCCCCGACAAGTGGTATCAGAGCCCATGGTGGTGTGCGGCGAAGGTGGTGAGGTGTTCATGGTCCCTATCCAGCGGGGACAGAGAAAGCCTAAATAGCCCACACATAAAGATCCTGGAGAAGAAGAAAAAAAAGAGCCCAATAAATGAATATTGCTAATGGCACTAAATAATGGTGTGATGCAAGGTTCCCATGGACATGGACGTGCGGGGTTTCCATGGATGTGCGTGCGGGGTTGACACGTGGTTCCCATGGATGGCATACCAAAGACTCATGGATGATGCATTGATGAAGTGAAAAGCCCATTAGGCAAGGAGGAGTAAGTAGGACTTGTTCATGGCCCATAGAGAGGTCTTGAAGCCCACAGAGAGGCAGAGACTCACACGTGAGGGGGAGATTGTTGGGTTACACGTGTGAGTGAAGTCCCACATTGAATAAAGATGAGAAGAATGAGTGGTTAATATAACATAATTGAGCACATACCCATTGGGGCTTAGGCCTTTTGGGTTAAAGTGTGTCTCTATATGTTATATTAATTACTCAAGAAAACTCCCTAAGGTGTTTATCTCCCCGACAACATGGATGAAGGAGCCTTAATCAATTTTCATAGACTAGAGCCTTTAATTTTCCAGCATTTTGACTGCACAAGCAGAACAACTGAGCATCCATGTTAAACGCAGTCATGCTTAACGACCTGGATATCCATCAGAGAGAGAGAGAGAGAGAGAGAGAGAGAGGAGAATACAGAAGAGAGAAAAGACTTGAGAGGAAAACTGAGATAAGTTGCGTGTGAGAGTAAAAAAATTAAAAGAAAGATGAAAGTCATGAAAAGATAAGATAGTGTGTCATTTTTAACGTGTAGATCTCATAAAAGATGGGATAGAATTCAAAAGTGGGTAGTGTAAATGTCAAGTAGTTAGATACAGTAGACGTGTGTGGATGAGAGAAAACAGAAGAGAACAAATTAAAAATAGGAAGAAAGTGAAATATGGTGGGTGAGGAAAAATATAATAATGTAAAAAGTTGTAAATAGAGTTGGCTTGGGCGGTGTGCTTTAGTCAAATTATGCAGCCACTGTCCAGGCTTACTTCAAATTTGCCTTTGCATTAAAAAAATTAATAAGTATTTTAATTAAAATAATAATATTTTAAATGAATTAATTAGATTAATCTTAAAATAACAAATTTTATAAATGTATGAAAATATAACTTTTATGTTTTTTTTTTTAATATAAAAAGTAATAGGATATGAAATTATATATATAAATATATATATACTATTTTTTTGGAATCCGAAATACCTTGAAACGGTACACTGAAATTATCCGGTACCGAAATATTTCGTTCCACTAGACAAACCGAAACAGAATCCGAAACGGTATTCATAACAATGGTTTAAACTATAATGTTTATCATATGCTCAGAGTTCGATTTTCTTCAAAAGACTTTTCACCAGTTTATATAGTGCTCGTTTGGATAGCACTTATTAGTGCTGCGTCTGCGTTTCCTCAGTTTTTTTTTTTTTTTCTTTTTAGCAGCAATGGTTTACCCGTTCTTCTGTGAACAGTGCACTTATGCACTGTTCATGGGTCCCACAAACTCCGCTTTTTATCAACTTTTTCATTAAAAATAGGTCCCACAGTACTATTCACACATTTAAAAATTATTTTGCTACAGTATTTTCAGTTTTCAGTTTTTAATTTTATCAAAATAAGTTATATCCAAACAGACCTAGTGAAGGTTAATCAAAAGCCTCACCACGCTTAGCAAGGTTTCTTTATTGTCTTTTATTCAAACATCTAACATTTTCATTGCTTGCCACGCATTCGAGCTGATGTGACCTGGTCACGTGCATTAGTGACCCAACTTTGAAAACCAATCTGACTCTCCTCAGTATGAAAAAGCCGTATATCTTGTTTCAATTCTCTTATCTAATTTTGCATGAAAATGACTTGTTCTTTTATCTTTCAATTTAGCTCGTCCTTTTTTATTTCCTTCTTTTTCCATGTAAGTTCTTATTCCTCTCAGACAAGGTTACATGGATGATGGAGCCTTAATCAATTTTCATAGACTAGACTAGAGAGCCTTTAATTTTCCAGCATTTTGACTACACAAGCAGAACAACTGAGCATCCATGTTAAACGCAGTCATGCTTAACATATCTGGATATCCATCAGAGAGAGAGAGAGAGAGAGAGAGAGGAGAATACAGAAGAGAGAAAAGACTTGAGAGGAAAACTGAGATAAGTTGTCTTTTATTCAAACATCTAACATTTTCATTGCTTGCCACGCATTCGAGCTGATGTGACTTGGTCACGTGCATTAGTGACCCAACTTTGAAAACCAATCTGACTCTCCTCAGTATGAACAAGCCGTATATCTTGTTTCAATTCTCTTATCTAATTTTGCATGAAAATGACTTGTTCTTTTATCATTCAATTTATCTCGTCCTTTTTTATTTCCTTCTTTTTCCATGTAAGTTCTTATTCCTCTCAGACAAGGTTACATGGATGAAGGAGCCTTAATCAATTTTCATAGACTAGACTAGAGAGCCTTTAATTTTCCAGCATTTTGATTGCACAAGCAGAACAACTGAGCATCCATGTTAAACGCAGTCATGCTTAACATATCTGGATATCCATCAGAGAGAGAGAGAGAGAGAGAGAGAGAGAGGAGAATACAGAAGAGAGAAAAGACTTGAGAGGAAAACTGAGATAAGTTGCGTGTGAGAGTAAAAAAATAAAAAGAAAGATGAAAGTCATGAAAAGATAAGATAGTGTGTCAGTTTTAACGTGTAGATCTCATAAAAGATGGGATAGAATTCAAAAGTGGGTAGTGTAAATGTCAAGTAGTTAGATACAGTAGACGTGTGTGGATGAGAGAAAACAGAAGAGAACAAATTAAAAATAGGAAGAAAGTGAAATATGGTGGGTGAGGAAAAATATAATAATATAAAAAGTTGTAAATAGAGTTGGCTTGGGCGGTGTGCTTTAGTCAAATTATGCAGCCACTGTCCAGGCTTTACTTCAAATTTGCCTTTGCATTAAAAAAATTAATAAGTATTTTAATTAAAATAATAATATTTTAAATGAATTAATTAGATTAATCTTAAAATAACAAATTTTATAAATGTATGAAAATATAACTTTTATGTTTTTTTTTTAATTATAAAAAGTAATAGGATATGAAATTATATATATATATATAAATTATTTTTTTGGAATCCGAAATACCCTGAAACGGTACACTGAAATTATCCGGTACCGAAATATTTCGTTCCACTAGACAAACCGAAACAGGGTCCGAAACGGTATTCATAACAATGGTTTAAACTATAATGTTTATCATATGCTCAGAGTTCGATTTTCTTCAAAAGACTTTTCACCAGTTTATATAGTGCTCGTTTGGATAGCACTTATTTGTGCTGCGTCTGCGTTTCCTCAGTTTTTTTTTTTTTTTCTTTTTAGCTGCAATGGTTTACCCGTTCTTCTGTGAACAGTGGACTTATGCACTGTTCATGGGTCCCACAAACTCCACTTTTTATCAACTTTTTCATTAAAAATAGGTTCCACAGTACTATTCACACATTTAAAAATTATTTTGCTACAGTATTTTCAGTTTTCAGCTTTTAATTTTATCAAAATAAGTTATATCCAAACAAACCTAGTGAAGGTTAATCAAAAGCCTCACCACGTTTAGCAAGGTTTCTTTATTGTTTTTTATTCAAACATCTAATATTTTCAGTGCTTGCCACGCATTCGAGCTGATGTGACCTGGTCACGTGCATTAGTGACCCAACTTTGAAAACGAATCCGACTCTCCTCAGTATGAACAAGCCGTATATCTTGTTTCAATTCTCTTATCTAATTTTGCATGAAAATGACTTGTTCTTTTATCTTTCAATTTATCTCGTCCTTTTTTATTTCCTTCTTTTTCCATGTAAGCTCTTATTCCTCTCAGACAAGGTTACAAGGATGAAGGAGCCTTAATCAATTTTCATAGACTAGACTCGAGAGCCTTTAATTTTCCAGCATTTTGACTGCACAAGCAGAACAACTGAGCATCCATGTTAAACGCAGTCATGCTTAACATATCTGGATATCCATCAGAGAGAGAGAGAGAGAGAGAGAGAGAGAGAGGAGAATACAGAAGAGAGAAAAGACTTAAGAGGAAAACTGAGATAAGTTGCGTGTGAGAGTAAAAAAATAAAAAGAAAGATGAAAGTCATGAAAAGATAAGATAGTGTGTCTGTTTTAACGTGTAGATCTCATAAAAGATGGGATAGAATTCAAAAGTGGGTAGTGTAAATGTCAAGTAGTTAGATACAGTAGATGGGTGTGGATGAGAGAAAACAGAAGAGAACAAATTAAAAATAGGAAGAAAGTGAAATATGGTGGGTGAGGAAAAATATAATAATATAAAAAGTTGTAAATAGAGTTGGCTTGGGCGGTGTGCTTTAGTCAAATTATGCAGCCACTGTCCAGGCTTACTTCAAATTTGCCTTTGCATTAAAAACATTAATAAGTATTTTAATTAAAATAATAATATTTTAAATGAATTAAATTGATTAATCTTAAAATAACAAATTTTATAAATGTATGAAAATATAACTTTTATGTTTTTTTTTTTAATATAAAAAGTAATAGGATATTAAATTATATATATATATATATTATTTTTTGGAATCCGAAATACCTTGAAACGGTACACTGAAATTATCCGGTACCGAAATACTTCGTTCCACAAGACAAACCGAAACAGGGTCCGAAACGGTATTCATAACAATGGTTTAAACTATAATGTTTATCATATGCTCAGAGTTCGATTTTCTTCAAAAGACTATTCACCAGTTTATATAGTGCTCGTTTGGATAGCACTTATTAGTGCTGCGTCTGCGTTTGCTGAGTTTTTTTTTTTTTTTTTGTTTTTAGCTGCAATGGTTTACCCGTTCTTCTGTGAACAGTGCACTTATGCACTGTTCATGGGTCCCACAAACTCCACTTTTTATCAACATTTTCATTAAAAATAAGTCCCACAGTACTATTCACACATTTAAAAATTATTTTGAAACATTATTTTCAGTTTTTAGTTTTAAATTTTATCAAAATAAGTTATATCCAAACAGACCTAGTGAAGGTTAATCAAAAGCCTCACCACGTTTAGCAAGGTTTCTTTATTGTCTTTTATTCAAACATCTAACATTTTAATTGCTTGCCACGCATTCGAGCTGATGTGACCTGGTCACGTGCATTAGTGACCCAACTTTGAAAACCAATCTGACTCTCCTCAGTATGAACAAGCCGTATATCTTGTTTCAATTCTCTTATCTAATTTTGCATGAAAATGACTTGTTCTTTTATCATTCAATTTATCTCGTCCTTTTTTATTTCCTTCTTTTTCCATGTAAGTTCTTATTCCTCTCAGACAAGGTTACATGGATGAAGGAGCCTTAATCAATTTTCATAGACTAGACTAGAGAGCCTTTAATTTTCCAGCATTTTGACTGCACAAGCAGAACAACTGAGCATCCATGTTAAACGCAGTCATGCTTAACATATCTGGATATCCATCAGAGAGAGAGAGAGAGAGAGAGAGAGAGTGGAGAATACAGAAGAGAGAAAAGACTTGAGAGGATAACTGAGATAAGTTGCGTGTGAGAGTAAAAAAATAAAAAGAAAGATGAAAGTCATGAAAAGATAAGATAGTGTGTCAGTTTTAACGTGTAGATCTCATAAAAGATGGGATAGAATTCAAAAGTGGGTAGTGTAAATGTCAAGTAGTTAGATACAGTAGACGTGTGTGGATGAGAGAAAACAGAAGAGAACAAATTAAAAATAGGAAGAAAGTGAAATATGGTGGGTGAGGGAAAAATATAATAATATAAAAAGTTGTAAATAGAGTTGGCTTGGGCGGTGTGCTTTAGTCAAATTATGCAGCCACTGTCCAGGCTTACTTCAAATTTGCCTTTGCATTAAAAAAATTAATAAGTATTTTAATTAAAATAATAATATTTTAAATGAATTAATTAGATTAATCTTAAAATAACAAATTTTATAAATGTATGAAAATATAACTTTTATGTTTTTTTTTTAATATAAAAAGTAATAGGATATGAAATTATATATATATATATATTATTTTTTTGGAATCCGAAATACCCTGAAACGGTACACTGAAATTATCCAGTACCGAAATATTTCGTTCCACTAGACAAACCGAAACAGGGTCCGAAACGGTATTCATAACAATGGTTTAAACTATAATGTTTATCATATGCTCAGAGTTCGATTTTCTTCAAAAGACTTTTCACCAGTTTATATAGTGCTCGTTTGGATAGCACTTATTAGTGCTGCGTCTGCGTTTCCTCAGTTTTTTTTTTTTTTTTTCTTTTTAGCTGCAATGGTTTACCCGTTCTTCTGTGAACAGTGCACTTATGCACTGTTCATGGGTCCCACAAACTCCACTTTTTATCAACTTTTTCATTAAAAATAGGTCCCACAGTACTATTCACACATTTAAAAATTATTTTGCTACAGTATTTTCAGTTTTCAGTTTTTAATTTTATCAAAATAAGTTATATCCAAACAGACCTAGTGAAGGTTAATCAAAAGCCTCACCACGTTTAGCAAGGTTTCTTTATTGTCTTTTATTCAAACATCTAACATTTTCATTGCTTGCCACGCATTCGAGCTGATGTGACCTGGTCACGTGCATTAGTGACCCAACTTTGAAAACCAATCTGACTCTCCTCAGTATGAACAAGCCGTATATCTTGTTTCAATTCTCTTATCTAATTTTGCATGAAAATGACTTGTTCTTTTATCTTTCAATTTATCTCGTCCTTTTTTATTTCCTTCTTTTTCCATGTAAGTTCTTATTCCTCTCAGACAAGGTTACATGGATGAAGGAGCCTTAATCAATTTTCATAGACTAGACTAGAGAGCCTTTAATTTTCCAGCATTTTGACTGCACAAGCAGAACAACTGAGCATCCATGTTAAACGCAGTCATGCTTAACATATCTGGATATCCATCAGAGAGAGAGAGAGAGAGAGAGAGAGAGAGGAGAATACAGAAGAGAGAAAAGACTTGAGAGGAAAACTGAGATAAGTTGCGTGTGAGAGTAAAAAAATAAAAAGAAAGATGAAAGTCATGAAAAGATAAGATAGTGTGTCAGTTTTAACGTGTAGATCTCATAAAAGATGGGATAGAATTCAAAAGTGGGTAGTGTAAATGTCAAGTAGTTAGATACAGTAGAGGTGTCTGGATGAGGGATAACAGAAGAGAACAAATTAAAAATAGGAAGAAAGTGAAATATGGTGGGTGAGGAAAAATATAATAATATAAAAAGTTGTAAATAGAGTTGGCTTGGGCGGTGTGCTTTAGTCAAATTATGCAGCCACTGTCCAGGCTTACTTCAAATTTGCCTTTGCATTAAAAAAATTAATAAGTATTTTAATTAAAATAATAATATTTTAAATGAATTAATTAGATTAATCTTAAAATAACAAATTTTATAAATGTATGAAAATATAACTTCTATAATTTTTTTTTTTAATATAAAAAGTAATAGGATATAAAATATATATATATATATGTATATATATATATATTATTTTTTTGGAATCCGAAATACCCTGAAACGGTACACTGAAATTATCCGGTACCGAAATATTTCGTTCCACTAGACAAACCGAAACAGGGTCCGAAACGGTATTCGTAACAATGGTTTAAACTATAATGTTTATCATATGCTCAGAGTTCGATTTTCTTCAAAAGACTTTTCACCAGTTTATATAGTGCTCGTTTGGATAGCACTTATTAGTGCTGTGTCTGCGTTTCCTCAGTTTTTTTTTTTTTGTCTTTTTAGCTGCAACGGTTTACCCGTTCTTCTGTGAACAGTGCAATTATGCACTGTTCATGGGTCCCACAAACTCCACTTTTTATCAACTTCTTCCTTAAAAATAGGTCCCACAGTACTATTCACACATTTAAAAATTATTTTGCTACAGTATTTTCAGTTTTCAGTTTTTAATTTTATCAAAATAAATTATATCCAAACAGACCTAGTGATGGTTAATCAAAAGCCTCACCACGTTTAGCAAGGTTTCTTTATTGTGTTTTATTCAAACAACTAACATTTTCATTGCTTGCCACGCATTCGAGCTGATGTGACCTGGTCACGTGCATTAGTGACCCAACTTTCAAAACCGATCTGACTCTCCTCAGTATGAACAAGCCGTATATCTTGTTTCAATTCTCTTATCTAATTTTGCATGAAAATCACTTGTTCTTTTATCTTTCAATTTATCTCATCCTTTTTATTTCCTTCTTTTTCCATGTAAGTTCTTTTTCCTCTCAGACAAGGTTACATGGATGAAGGAGCCTTAATCAATTCTCATAGACTAGACTAGAGAGCCTTTAATTTTCCAGCATTTTGACTGCACAAGCAGAACAACTGAGCATCCATGTTAAACGCAGTCATGCTTAACATATCTGGATATCTATCAGGGAGAGAGAGAGAAAGAGAGAGAGAGGAGAATACAGAAGAGAGAAAAGACTTGAGAGGAAAACTGAGATAAGTTGCGTGTGAGAGTAAAAGAATAAAAAGAAAGATGAAAGTCATGAAAAGATAAGATAGTGTGTCAGTTTTAACGTGTAGATCTCATAAAAGATGGGATAGAATTCAAAAGTGGGTAGTGTAAATGTCAAGTAGTTAGATACAGTAGATGGGTGTGGATGAGAGAAAACAGAAGAGAACAAATTAAAAATAGGAAGAAAGTGAAATATGGTGGGTGAGGAAAAATATAATAATATAAAAAGTTGTAAATAGAGTTGGCTTGGGCGGTGTGCTTTAGTCAAATTATGCAGCCACTGTCCAGGCTTACTTCAAATTTGCCTTTGCATTAAAAAAATTAATAAGTATTTTAATTAAAATAATAATATTTTAAATGAATTAAATAGATTAATCTTAAAATAACAAATTTTATAAATGTATGAAAATATAACTTTTATGTTTTTTTTTTTAATATAAAAAGTAATAGGATATTAAATATATATATATATATATATTATTTTTTTGGAATCCGAAATACCTTGAAACGGTACACTGAAATTATCCGGTACCGAAATACTTCGTTCCACAAGACAAACCGAAACAGGGTCCGAAACGGTATTCATAACAATGGTTTAAACTATAATGTTTATCATATGCTCAGAGTTCGATTTTCTTCAAAAGACTATTCACCAGTTTATATAGTGCTCGTTTGGATAGCACTTATTAGTGCTGCGTCTGCGTTTGCTGAGTTTTTTTTTTTTTTTTTGTTTTTAGCTGCAATGGTTTACCCGTTCTTCTGTGAACAGTGCACTTATGCACTGTTCATGGGTCCCACAAACTCCACTTTTTATCAACATTTTCATTAAAAATAAGTCCCACAGTACTATTCACACATTTAAAAATTATTTTGCAACATTATTTTCAGTTTTTAGTTTTAAATTTTATCAAAATAAGTTATATCCAAACAGACCTAGTGAAGGTTAATCAAAAGCCTCACCACGTTTAGCAAGGTTTCTTTATTGTCTTTTATTCAAACATCTAACATTTTAATTGCTTGCCACGCATTCGAGCTGATGTGACCTGGTCACGTGCATTAGTGACCCAACTTAGAAAACCAATCTGACTATCCTCAGTATGAACAAGCCGTATATCTTGTTTCAATTCTCTTATCTAATTTTGCATGAAAATGACTTGTTCTTTTATCTTTCAATTTATCTCGTCCTTTTTTGTTTCCTTCTTTTTCCATGTAAGTTCTTATTCCTCTTAGACAAGGTTACATGGATGAAGGAGCCTTAATCAATTTTCATAGACTAGACTAGAGAGCCTTTAATTTTCCAGCATTTTGACTGCACAAGCAGAACAACTTAGCATCCATGTTAAACGCAGTCATGCTTAACATATCTGGATATCCATCAGAGAGAGAGAGAGAGAGAGAGAGAGAGAGGAGAATACAGAAGAGAGAAAAGACTTGAGACGAAAACTGTGATAAGTTATCTTTTATTAAAACATCTAACATTTTCATTGCTTGCCACGCATTCGAGCTGATGTGACCTGGTCACGTGCATTAGTGACCCAACTTTGAAAACCAATCTGACTCTCCTCAGTATGAACAAGCCGTATATCTTATTTCAATTCTCTTATCTAATTTTGCATGAAAATGACTTCTTCTTTTATCATTCAATTTATCTCCTCCTTTTTTATTTCCTTCTTTTTCCATGTAAGTTCTTATTCCTCTCAGACAAGGTTACATGGATGAAGGAGCCTTAATCAATTTTCATAGACTAGACTAGAGAGCCTTTAATTTTCCAGCATTTTGACTGCACAAGCAGAACAACTGAGCATCCATGTTAGACGCAGTCATGCTTAACGACCTGGATATCCATCAGAGAGAGAGAGAGAGAGAGAGAGAGAGAGGAGAATACAGAAGAGAGAAAAGACTTGAGAGGAAAACTGAGATAAGTTGCGTGTGAGAGTAAAAAAATAAAAAGAAAGATGAAAGTCATGAAAAGATAAGATAGTGTGTCAGTTTTAACGTGTAGATCTCATAAAAGATGGGATAGAATTCAAAAGTGGGTAGTGTAAATGTCAAGTAGTTAGATACAGTAGACGTGTGTGGATGAGAGAAAACAGAAGAGAACAAATTAAAAATAGGAAGAAAGTGAAATATGGTGGGTGGGGAAAAATATAATAATATAAAAAGTTGTAAATAGAGTTGGCTTGGGCGGTGTGCTTTAGTCAAATTATGCAGCCACTGTCCAGGCTTACTTCAAATTTTCCTTTGCATTAAAAAAATTAATAAGTATTTAATTAAAATAATAATATTTTAAATGAATTAATTAGATTAATCTTAAAATAACAAATTTTATAAATGTATGAAAATATAACTTTTATGTTTTTTTTTTAATATAAAAAGCAATAGGATATGAAATTATATATATATATATATATATTAATTTTATGGAATTCGAAATACCTTGAAACGGTACACTGAAATTATCCACTACCGAAATATTTCGTTCCACTAGACAAACCGAGACAGGGTCCGAAAGGGTATTCATAAAATTGGTTTAAACTATAATGTTTATCATATGCTCAGAGTTCGATTTTCTTCAAAATACTTTTCACCAGTTTATATAGTACTCGTTTGGATAGCACTTATTAGTGCTGCGTCTGCGTTTCCTCAGTTTTTTTTTTTTTTTCTTTTTAGCTGCAATGGTTTACCCGTTCTTCTGTGAACAGTGCAATTATGCACTGTTCATGGGTCCCACAAACTCCACTTTTTATCAACTTTTTCATTAAAAATAGGTCCCACAGTACTATTCACACATTTAAAAATTAGTTTACTACAGTATTTTCAGTTTTCAGTTTTTAATTTTATCAAAATAAGTTATATCCAAACAGACCTAGTGAAGGTTAATCAAAAGCCTCACCACGTTTAGCAAGGTCTCTTTATTGTCTTTTATTCAAACATCTAACATTTTCATTGCTTGCCACGCATTCGAGCTGATGTGACCTGGTCACGTGCGTTAGTGACCCAACTTTGAAAACCAATCTGACTCTCCTCAGTATGAACAAGCCGTATATCTTGTTTCAATTCTCTTATCTGATTTTGCATGAAAATGACTTGTTCTTTTATCTTTCAATTTATCTCGTCCTTTTTTATTTCCTTCTTTTTCCATGTAAGTTCTTATTCCTCTCAAACAAGGTTAGATGGATGAAGGAGCCTTAATCAAATTTCATAGACTAGACTAGAGAGCCTTTAATTTTCCAGCATTTTGACTGCACAAGCAGAACAACTGAGCATCCATGTTAGACGCAGTCATGCTTAAAATATCTGGATATCCATCAGAGAGAGAGACAGAGAGAGAGAGAGAGAGAGAGAGAGAGAGAGGAGAATACAGAAGAGAGAAAAGACTTGAGACGAAAACTGAGATAAGTTGTCTTTTATTTAAACATCTTACATTTTCATTGCTTGCCACGCATTCGAGCTGATGTGACCTGGTCACGTGCATTAGTGACCCAACTTTGAAAACCAATCTGACTCTCCTCAGTATGAACAAGCCGTATATCTTGTTTCAATTCTCTTATCTAATTTTGCATGAAAATGACTTGTTCTTTTATCATTCAATTTATCTCCTACTTTTTTATTTCCTTCTTTTTCCATGTAAGTTCTTATTCCTCTCAGACAATGTTACATGGATGAAGGAGCCTTAATCAATTTTCATAGACTAGACTAGAGAGCCTTTAATTTTCCAGCATTTTGACTGCACAAGCAGAACAACTGAGCATCCATGTTAAACGCAGTCATGCTTAACGACCTGGATATCCATCAGAGAGAGAGAAAGAGAGAGAGAGAGAGAGAGAGAGAGAGAGAGAGAGAGAGAGAGAGGAGAATACAGAAGAGAGAAAAGACTTGAGAGGAAAACTGAGATAAGTTGCGTGTGAGAGTAAAAAAATTAAAAGAAAGATGAAAGTCTTGAAAAGATAAGATAGTGTGTCATTTTTAACGTGTAGATCTCATAAAAGATGGGATAGAATTCAAAAGTGGGTAGTGTAAATGTCAAGTAGTTAGATACAGTAGACGTGTGTGGATGAGAGAAAACAGAAGAGAACAAATTAAAGATAGGAAGAAAGTGAAATATGGTGGGTGAGGAAAAATATAATAATGTAAAAAGTTGTAAATAGAGTTGGCTTGGGCGGTGTGCTTTAGTCAAATTATGCAGCCACTGTCCAGGCTTACTTCAAATTTGCCTTTGCATTAAAAAAATTAATAAGTATTTTAATTAAAATAATAATATTTTAAATGAATTAATTAGATTAATCTTAAAAT
The DNA here is from genome assembly GCF_001633185.2 of Quercus lobata. Classification (NCBI taxonomy): domain Eukaryota; kingdom Viridiplantae; phylum Streptophyta; class Magnoliopsida; order Fagales; family Fagaceae; genus Quercus; species Quercus lobata. The sequence goes on from NW_022154723.1 coordinate 80,155, forward strand.
AACAAATTTTATAAATGTATGAAAATATAACTTTTATGTTTTTTTTTTTAATATAAAAAGTAATAGGATATGAAATTATATATATAAATATATATATATTATTTTTTTGGAATCCGAAATACCTTGAAACGGTACACTGAAATTATCCGGTACCGAAATATTTCGTTCCACTAGACAAACCGAAACAGAATCCGAAACGGTATTCATAACAATGGTTTAAACTATAATGTTTATCATATGCTCAGAGTTCGATTTTCTTCAAAAGACTTTTCACCAGTTTATATAGTGCTCGTTTGGATAGCACTTATTAGTGCTGCGTCTGCGTTTCCTCAGTTTTTTTTTTTTTTCTTTTTAGCAGCAATGGTTTACCCGTTCTTCTGTGAACAGTGCACTTATGCACTGTTCATGGGTCCCACAAACTCCGCTTTTTATCAACTTTTTCATTAAAAATAGGTCCCACAGTACTATTCACACATTTAAAAATTATTTTGCTACAGTATTTTCAGTTTTCAGTTTTTAATTTTATCAAAATAAGTTATATCCAAACAGACCTAGTGAAGGTTAATCAAAAGCCTCACCACGTTTAGCAAGGTTTCTTTATTGTCTTTTATTCAAACATCTAACATTTTCATTGCTTGCCACGCATTCGAGCTGATGTGACCTGGTCACGTGCATTAGTGACCCAACTTTGAAAACCAATCTGACTCTCCTCAGTATGAAAAAGCCGTATATCTTGTTTCAATTCTCTTATCTAATTTTGCATGAAAATGACTTGTTCTTTTATCTTTCAATTTAGCTCGTCCTTTTTTATTTCCTTCTTTTTCCATGTAAGTTCTTATTCCTCTCAGACAAGGTTACATGGATGAAGGAGCCTTAATCAATTTTCATAGACTAGACTAGAGAGCCTTTAATTTTCCAGCATTTTGACTACACAAGCAGAACAACTGAGCATCCATGTTAAACGCAGTCATGCTTAACATATCTGGATATCCATCAGAGAGAGAGAGAGAGAGAGAGAGGAGAATACAGAAGAGAGAAAAGACTTGAGTGGAAAACTGAGATAAGTTGTCTTTTATTCAAACATCTAACATTTTCATTGCTTGCCACGCATTCGAGCTGATGTGACTTGGTCACGTGCATTAGTGACCCAACTTTGAAAACCAATCTGACTCTCCTCAGTATGAACAAGCCGTATATCTTGTTTCAATTCTCTTATCTAATTTTGCATGAAAATGACTTGTTCTTTTATCATTCAATTTATCTCGTCCTTTTTTATTTCCTTCTTTTTCCATGTAAGTTCTTATTCCTCTCAGACAAGGTTACATGGATGAAGGAGCCTTAATCAATTTTCATAGACTAGACTAGAGAGCCTTTAATTTTCCAGCATTTTGATTGCACAAGCAGAACAACTGAGCATCCATGTTAAACGCAGTCATGCTTAACATATCTGGATATCCATCAGAGAGAGAGAGAGAGAGAGAGAGAGAGAGGAGAATACAGAAGAGAGAAAAGACTTGAGATGAAAACTGAGATAAGTTGCGTGTGAGAGTAAAAAAATAAAAAGAAAGATGAAAGTCATGAAAAGATAAGATAGTGTGTCAGTTTTAACGTGTAGATCTCATAAAAGATGGGATAGAATTCAAAAGTGGGTAGTGTAAATGTCAAGTAGTTAGATACAGTAGACGTGTGTGGATGAGAGAAAACAGAAGAGAACAAATTAAAAATAGGAAGAAAGTGAAATATGGTGGGTGAGGGAAAATATAATAATATAAAAAGTTGTAAATAGAGTTGGCTTGGGCGGTGTGCTTTAGTCAAATTATGCAGCCACTGTCCAGGCTTTCTTCAAATTTTCCTTTGCATTAAAAAAATTAATAAGTATTTTAATTAAAATAATAATATTTTAAATGAATTAATTAGATTAATCTTAAAATAACAAATTTTATAAATGTATGAAAATATAACTTTTATGTTTTTTTTTTTTAATTTAAAAAGTAATAGGATATGAAATTATATATATATATATATTATTTTTTTGGAATCCGAAATACCCTGAAACGGTACACTGAAATTATCCGGTACCGAAATATTTCGTTCCACTAGACAAACCGAAACAGGGTCCGAAACGGTATTCATAACAATGGTTTAAACTATAATGTTTATCATATGCTCAGAGTTCGATTTTCTTCAAAAGACTTTTCACCAGTTTATATAGTGCTCGTTTGGATAGCACTTATTAGTGCTGCGTCTGCGTTTCCTCAGTTTTTTTTTTTTTTTCTTTTTAGCTGCAATGGTTTACCCGTTCTTCTGTGAACAGTGCACTTATGCACTGTTCATGGGTCCCACAAACTCCACTTTTTATCAACTTTTTCATTAAAAATAGGTCCCACAGTACTGTTCACATATTTAAAAATTATTTTGCTACAGTATTTTCAGTTTTCAGTTTTTAATTTTGTCAAAACAAGTTATATCCAAACAGACCTAGTGAAGGTTAATCAAAAGCCTCACCACGTTTAGCAAGGTTTCTTTATTGTTTTTTATTCAAACATCTAACATTTTCATTGCTTGCCACGCATTCGAGCTGATGTGACCCGGTCACGTGCATTAGTGACCCAACTTTGAAAACCAATCTGACTCTCCTCAGTATGAACAAGCCGTATATCTTGTTTCAATTCTCTTATCTAATTTTGCATGAAAATGACTTGTTCTTTTATCATTCAATTTATCTCGTCCTTTTTTTATTTCCTTCTTTTTCCATGTAAGTTCTTATTCCTCTCAGACAAGGTTACATGGATGAAGGAGCCTTAATCAATTTTCGTAGACTAGACTAGAGAGCCTTTAATTTTCCAGCATTTTGACTGCACAAGCAGAACAACTGAGCATCCATGTTAAACGCAGTCATGCTTAACATATCTGGATATCCATCAGAGAGAGAGAGAGAGAGAGAGAGAGAGTGGAGAATACAGAAGAGAGAAAAGACTTGAGAGGATAACTGAGATAAGTTGCGTGTGAGAGTAAAAAAATAAAAAGAAAGATGAAAGTCATGAAAAGATAAGATAGTGTGTCAGTTTTAACGTGTAGATCTCATAAAAGATGGGATAGAATTCAAAAGTGGGTAGTGTAAATGTCAAGTAGTTAGATACAGTAGACGTGTGTGGATGAGAGAAAACAGAAGAGAACAAATTAAAAATAGGAAGAAAGTGAAATATGGTGGGTGAGGAAAAATATAATAATATAAAAAGTTGTAAATAGAGTTGGCTTGGGCGGTGTGCTTTAGTCAAATTATGCAGCCACTGTCCAGGCTTACTTCAAATTTGCCTTTGCATTAAAAAAATTAATAAGTATTTTAATTAAAATAATAATATTTTAAATGAATTAAATAGATTAATCTTAAAATAACAAATTTTATAAATGTATGAAAATATAACTTTTATGTTTTTTTTTTAGTATAAAAAGTAATAGGATATGAAATTATATATATATATATATATTATTTTTTTGGAATCCGAAATACCCTGAAACGGTACACTGAAATTATCCAGTACCGAAATATTTCGTTCCACTAGACAAACCGAAACTGGGTCCGAAACGGTATTCATAACAATGGTTTAAACTATAATGTTTATCATATGCTCAGAGTTCGATTTTCTTCAAAAGACTTTTCTCCAGTTTATATAATGCTCGTTTGGATAGCACTTATTAGTGCTGCGTCTGCGTTTCCTCAGTTTTTTTTTTTTTTCTTTTTAGCTGCAATGGTTTACCCGTTCTTCTGTGAACAGTGCACTTATGCACTGTTCATAGGTCCCACAAACTCCACTTTTTATCAACTTTTTCATTAAAAATAGGTCCCACAGTACTATTCACACATTTAAAAATTATTTTGCTACAGTATTTTCAGTTTTCAGTTTTTAATTTTATCAAAATAAGTTATATCCAAACAGACCTAGTGAAGGTTAATCAAAAGCCTCACCACGTTTAGCAAGGTTTCTTTATTGTCTTTTATTCAAACATCTAACATTTTCATTGCTTGCCACGCATTCGAGCTGATGTGACCTGGTCATGTGCATTAGTGACCCAACTTTGAAAACCACTCTGACTCTCCTCAGTATGAACAAGCCGTATATCTTGTTTCAATTCTCTTATCTAACTATATTTTCTTTCTCACTTCGTGAATTTGATTTGCTTTTAAGTTTTGATACGATCATTTGGTTTGGTATCCGACAATACTAAATTATTGTACTTTCAACGAATAACTCTTGGCGTACCACACAAAATCATTAGCATCCAACAATACATCTTGAACTGTGTATCAATGCACTAGGACGGAGTCAGGGTACAAACCTAAAAGGGGGACAATGCTTAACGTAAAGCTCATAAAATTTCATCACATTTATTCGCATCGTAATCTTATCTCTGTAGATGCAATTTGAGATTTGCAATAAACTAATGCTAATTTTGGTGATTTTTCAAATTTTAATTTTAAGATTTTTATAAATTATGACATCAACATTAGAGGTTAGCAATAATAAATCATCAATATTAGCTTATGAATAATGCTAGGGATACATCCGGCTACCCAATTTTTTTTCTTTTTTTTGAGAAACAAACACACACACAAGGGAGAGAGAAAGGGGTGCCAACTACATAGTTGAATCCACAACATGCCTCACAAAAATTAGGTTAGTCCTAAACAAAAAGCCGAATAAACATATCTTACAAACCACAACAAACTTTTTTTTAGAGATAGTTTTCAACCTCTGATGTTTAATAAATTTCACCATGGTCAAACAAAGTACAGACCATCAATTTTAATTTTTCTCTTTTCCCATTAGCCCGCCTGCCCATTAAGTTCTCTAACGACAGCCACACCTCTGATTTCTAAAACATTAAAACAAAAATCCAACTTTATTTTATATTTTTAATATTTCTTGTTTCACCTGTTCCATTTTTCTCATTGTACCCGCGAGTCTATGACCAACTTATTATTTAAATATTTTTTAGGCAAAAAACTCATTTTCGTCTCTACATTTTCACGAAATTTCCATTTTGGTCCCTATCTTTTTTTTCCACCGTTTTTAGTCCTTATCTTGAAAAACGCATCTCGTTTTAGTCCTTTCCGTTAGTGCCCTAACGGCCCCGTCCTATGTGGCAGATGGAACTATTAAAATAATAATAAAAAAATTTATTTTGGCATTAAAAAATGCCACATCAACATTTAAATTAAAAAAATTAATTTATTAATTTTAATTAAATAAAAAAATAAAAACAGAATTAAAAATAAAAAATCATATAATTTTAGATCTAAGTGTGTTTTGAACAAGAACAACAAGAACACAAATCTAGATCTAAGAACACAAACCCAGAAATTAAAATCCAAAAATTAAAAATTTCAAAACCACCATTTTCTCAAACCCAGCAAAATCATCAAATCCTAAATACCCAAAGTACCAAATAAATCCAAAAATACAACACAACAAATCTAAACAAAAAAAATCTCAGAAAAACCCATCAACCACCACGTCTGAAGCAAGCCACGAACCCAGGGACAATCACAGTGACCAAACCCAGGTTTCTTTGGATACCTCCATGGAAAGCTTTGGCTCACACATCATTAGAAGCAAGCAATCTAGTAACACTAAGCTTTCTCTTTCTCTCTCAGGCTTTCGTTGTTGACTTTCTCGGAACTTTGACTCTTCCATACCCGGCTCCTTCTCGTGGGTATTCGGGTCGTCTTCTTCTTCTTCGGGTTCGAATCTTTCATGGGTCACTGTCTCTTCGTCTTCCCCAGGCATCCCAGACAGTGACTCTTCTTCATCTTCATCCTCAGCTAAAGTCTCAACCTTTGCTTCTTCTAGTGCTTGTGCTTCTGATTCTTGCTCGGAATGTATGGGTTTGTGATTTATTGGTGGGTTTGGTCACTGTAATTGTCCCTAGGTTCATGGCTTGCTTCAGACGTGGTGGTTGATGGGTTTTTCTGAGTTTGAGATTTTTTTTTTGTTTGGATTTGTTGTATTTTTGGATTGATTTGGTACTTTGGGGCTTTAGGATTTGATGATTTTGCTGAGTTGAGAAAATGGTGATTTTGAAAATTTTAATTTCTGGATTTTAATTTTTGGGTTTGTATTTTTAGATCTGGGATTATGTTCTTGTTGTTCTCGTTCAAGACACACTTAGATATCAATTCATGTGATTTTTTATTTTTAATTCTGTTTTTAATTTTTTTATTTAATTAAAATTAATAGATTAATTTTTTTAATTTAAATGCTGATGTGGCATTTTTAATGTCAAAATAAAATTTATTATTATTATTTTAATAGTTCTGTCTACCACGTAGGACGGGGCCGTTAGGGCACTAATGGAAATGACTAAAACGAGACGCATTTTTCAGGATAAGAATTAAAAGTAGCGGAAAAAAAAATAGAGATCAAAGTGGGAATCGCGTGAAAATGTAGGGACGAAAATGAGTTTTTCGCCTATTTTTTATTGTAACATAATCTTCTCTCTCTCTCTCTTGAAATCTCAGTGAATTTTATCTCTATCCTTTGCTGACATTTTCTATTGATACTTATCTCTTCTCTATAAAAATCGGAGCTTTTCTCCCTCTCCCTCGCTCTTTGTTCTTGCTAATGCCACATATTGATGGGGCAGAAAAGTTGATGTGAAACTTGTCACATATTGGGTCCTAATGCAATCAACCATCACATGCTATCATGAGTACCATGTGGAGTCCATCTAAATTCCAATGTGCCATTTCCTAGTTTGGGAAACAATAATTTAATAGGTAAAAATAATATCCGTTATAGGAAATTTGCATTTTGAGACCCATTATGTCACCTTGTACTACATATCATAGATGATAGAAAATTTGCATAGTCACTATTTCATGGATTAAAAAGAGTCGCCTGAGACTTTGACGCTTTGACAGGACAATTGATCTTTTTTTCTTTTTTTCTTTTTTTGAGAAAGAAAACTTTTCACACCTAGTAATTACCTACACCTATGACCTCACCTACCCATCTTATTTGGCTGACGCAAGCTAACAAAAGAAGCAAAGTGACATATTGGGTCCTAATACAATCAACCATCACATGCTATCATGAGTACCATGTGGAGTCCATCTAAATTCCAAAGTGTCATTTCCTAGTTTGGGAAACAATAATTTAATAGGTAAAAATAATATCCGTTATAGGAAATTTGCTTTTTGAGACCCATTATGTCACCTTGCACTACATATCATAGATGATAGAAAAGTTGCATAGTCACTATTTCATGGATTAAAAAGAGTCGCCTGAGACTTTGACGCTTTGACGGGACAATTGATCTTTTTTTTTTTTTTTTTTTAAGAAAGAAAACTTTTCACACCTAGTAATTACCTACACCTATGACCTCACCTACCCATCTTATTTGGCTGGCGCAAGCTAACAAAAGAAGCAAACTGACATATTGGGTCCTAATACAATCAACCATCACATGCTATCATGAGTACCATGTGGAGTCCATCTAAATTCCAAAGTGCCATTTCCTAGTTTGGAAAACAATAATTTAATAGGTAAAAATAATATCCGTTATAGGAAATTTGCATTTTGAGACCCATTATGTCACCTTGCACTACATATCATAGATGATAGAAAAGTTGCATAGTCACTATTTCATGGATTAAAAAGAGTCGCCTGAGACTTTGACGCTTTGACGGGACAATTGATCTTTTTTTTTTTTTTTTTTGAGAAAGAAAACTTTTCACACCTAGTAATTACCTACACCTATGACCTCACCTACCCATCTTATTTGGCTGACGCAAGCTAACAAAAGAAGCAAAGTGACATAACAAAAGCGCATTTTCTTATTTGCCTGACGCAAGCTAATAAAAGCGCATTTTGTGCTTCACATGTCTCTTTTTTATTTTTTCATGAGATATAAACAGTAAATTTAGGTATGTAAATAGTAAAATGCGCGCAAACAAGTGTATAGAATAGTTTGAGTAATGTTGTTTAAGTGTTTTTGAGACATTAATACTTTGATGGGACAATTGATCTTTTTTTTTTTCTTTTTTTTTTGAGAAAGAAAACTTTTCACACCTACCTAGTAATTACTTACACCTATGACCTAACCTACCCATCTTATTTGGCTGACGCAAGCTAACAAAAGAAGCAAAGTGACATAAAGTGAGCATTTGGGAAGGGCATTTTGTGCTTCACATGTCTCTCTCTTTTTCTTTTTCTTTTTTTTTTTCTTTTTTTTTGTGTTTATAGGACATGAACAGTAAATTTAGGCATGTGAACAGTAGAATGCACGTGAACAATTGTATAGAGGAGTTTGAGTAATGTTGTTTGAGTATTTTTGATATACGTGTAGGTGAAAAAGTATATAAAAATGTGTGTAATGTTGTTTAAAATGTGAAAATGTGTGTTAGAACACACCTACCAAACAGGGCCTTTGTAACACAATCCATACAAGGAAACTCTGCGTCTGAGTTGTGGATTTCAATTGTCATTCAAATTTGTTTTTTAGTAGGGCTTCCATGTATGCATTTGTGTGAGGAGAATTTGTGAGTTGGATAGTAATGGAATGGTGCTTTAAAGACTTAAATGTCTCACGTTAATTGGTTTAGGGATTAAAAGTGGTAAAAATAAAATGTAGGGACTAAAATGGAAAAAAAATCAAAATGTAGGGATTAAAAATGCATTTACGCCTAATTATTTATTATGTGTTATAATAATTAGGAAATCAATTTTAGTTATATAAAATGCCACAAATCAACCACAAATTTTTTTTCCCTCCATTTTGGCAATGCCATCGTTACAAATCAATTGCCACAATTTTTTTTTTTAAATTCCTCCCCAAGATTTCGGCAACTTGGTTGCCACAATTTTTTTTTTTTTTCTTCCCTCCCATTTTCAGCAACTTAGTTGCCACAATTCATATTTTCTCTCTCCTCCCTTCCCTACAATTTTGGCAACTTGGTTGCCACAATTGTTTTCCCTTTGGGCACTCCACATAGCACTAACACTTCGGGCACTTCACACTCACTTGGGCAGCAAGAATTTCGGTAATCTCATTACCGAAATTCAATTTTTTCTCCCTCCTCCATCACATCACTTATCTTTACTCTCTCTCATACTTTTTCTTGCAATTTCAGCAACACCGTTGCCGAAATTCACTCTCTTTCCTCATTTTTCCAAATAACTTTGAACAGTACCTATATCACCAATAAACTCAATTTTTTGCAATATTCAGCTAAAAGACTCGTGAATCTGTGTGAGGTCCACCACAATACAATATTACGAAGGGGGTGTGAAATTTTCAATTACTCTCTAAAATTAACACTATGTTTAAAGAAAGGGAAAAAAAATTAAGGGAATAGATTTGAAAAAAAAAAAACCCAAGGAAAAAATAATGCTAAAAAATTATTTTATTTTTTATTTTTTGTAAATTATAAATGAATAATTCATTAGGAAGAATTAAAAGTAATTTTACAAAAATATTCATAACTTTTTTATACTTTTACAAGGGTACAAGATTATTCTTGTATAAAAAGTTAATCATTTCTCTTTTTTCTTTCAAATCAGACAAAAACAAAATTTGGAAAAATGTGTGGAATCCCCAGCTTCTATCAATTTTCCCATTTTCTACTTCCTCTCATCCAGTGCAACTAAACATAATATAAAAGGTTTTAACGAATATTTTGTAAGAACTTCCTCAACTGCCCATGCTTCCTCACTACTTTCATCTCACTTTCCCTTTTCCTTCTCTCAAACCCACAGCACACTTCAATAACTGAAGCAGAGCTCCAATTCCGCCGATTAGCACCTTCAGCCTGAGATATACACAACTCCGTTCACCGATTTTTGTTTCCGGTGAGACCCAAAATCAGCCCCTCCATTTGTTGGGTTTTATTTTGATATTTTTTGTTTTTTCCATGTTCCTCCATCTTTTGTGTTGTATTTACTGAGAACTTGGCTCACTTGGCTGTGAATGCTTGTTTATTTATGCCTCTTTTTTTACTCTCTACTCAAGTATAGCTTTAATGCTTCTTTTTTTGTTTTTATTTTTTTTATTTTAGAAGTTTCTCTGTCTTGTTCCTTTGTTATAGCCATGGTTTTATGAACAATGTCTACTTTGCTCTGTTGTTGGCTTGGGAAAAAAAAATTATCTGTACCTAGAACATCTTTGCCCTACATACCCAACACTTGCCCCTGAGTTCTGAACAATGTGACTTTATTTGTGGTTTCTCTTTCTCATAAGGAACAAAAAAAAGGGGTAATCTATTGAATGTATGGCTGCCCTTAAGTATTTAAAACTAGAAGATTGCAAAAATCTTGTGTTTCTTCCAAGCACCATTTGTAATTTGAAGAAGGTAGAGTGTCTTGATCTTATTGGATGCTCAAAAATTGCCAACTTGCCGGAGAACCTGGGGAATATGGAAAGCCTAAAGTGGCTTTTTTTGGGTGAAACTGCTATAAAAGAGTTACCTTCCTCCACCATTCACCTTGAAAAGGTCTGGAGAGTATCTTTCAAAGGATGTCATTTGTCACCATCTTCATTGACTTCTATGCCAAGAAGTCGCGAGATAGATCTCAGTGACTGCCAGCTTTCGGAAATTCCAAGCGGTATTGACTGCATCTCTATGACGGAGTTATATCTAAGGGGAAATGATTTCATTTCCCTTCCTGAAAGCATCTCCCAATTCTCTAGGCTAACACATCTTTACTTGGATGGTTGCAAAGACCTCCAATCAATACCAAATATTCCATCCAAAGTTGAATTTATATGCCTAGACAATTGTACCTCACTGGGGAGATTGCCAGGATCACCAAATCATTTCCACTGGTCATCTTATAGGAATTTCACTGTCCAGTGTTTCAACTGCTTCGAATTGGCTAACAATATTCAAAACTTAAGTAACATGTTTCAGGTATCTCTCTCTCTCTCTAATCTCTGTGTGTTTTCTAAATATCACCTGTCTCTGTCTCTGTCTATGTGTTGGGTTTTATTTATTTAGCCCCAAGATCATGGTTTGTATATTTCAGGGACAAAGTAGTCAACAAGTTCCAAAAGGTTATATTATTCCTGGAAGGGAAATTCCGAAGTGGTTTGAAAAAGCAAACATATCTGATACTTTAGTGGCCTCTCGTTATTATTCATCTGTGGGACCCACTATAATAAAAAAAAGTGAAGATACAATTGCCTGGGTCTGGGTCAGGGTCAGGGTGTGATGAGTGGTGGGGAATTGTTTTGTGCATTGTTTTTAAACCCACCGAGGAGCGTAATCATGATTACCAACTGGACTATCTCTTTGAAGTGGATGAATGCCTAATGACTTATTACGCATTTGGACTTGGAGACCCTACTTTTTTTATTAAAATTACGGCAGAATATGGAGGGGAATGGTCTCGTACATATTATATGTCAGAATATGTTAAAGTGGAATCGCATCATCTTTGGCTGCATAGTCTGTCCAAGGAATGTTTACTTCCAACAGAGATTGATAATAAGCGATTCCATGAAGTTGAGCTTGAAATAGAGACCGGGCGCATGGAGGTGGAGAAAATTGGGCTTCGTGTGGTATAAAAGCAAGACATTGAAGATCCCAATTGAGATGCTTTCTTCAGTTGGTGATGAAATCTAGGGTTTGAAGATCCCAACCAAAATATGCGAAGCCCATGATGAGGATGATGGGGAATTCTTTTCTTCACTTCTTTTACCTGTGAGTTATCAACTTTCTTCTTCTTTTTTTTGGCTAAGCATATGTGTAATGCTCTGTTAAACTTCTACTAATATTCAAATGCATATTGAGATTTCTTGTCCCCCTGTAACGGTTTTTTTGTAATTCTTTGTTACTGTTCGACGTATATAATAATGTTTTCTTTTTTCCTTACCGGCTCCGGCATTTGGGTCTGTGGTTCATGCTGAAGAAATTTACAAAAGACACCTTGCCTTGTTCAGATGTTGATTTTCCTCAATGATTTGCACACCTACGTATAATTGAAGTTAGATAAACGAAGGCCTGTTTGTTCTTTCTCTAAAAGGAGCAGCAATAGAAGTGTTCCCATCATCCGTTGGACGTTTGACTGCCCTTCAGGAGTTAAATCTAAGTGATTGCAAAAATCTTGTGTCTTCCTAGCAACATTTGTAGTTTGAAGATGCTAAAAAATCTTCATCTTTTTGAATGCTCAAAATTTGTCAACTTGCCAGAGAATCTAAGGAATCTTGAAAGCCTGTTTAATCTTTCTCTAAGAGGAATAGCAATAGAATTGTTGCCATCTTCCGTTGGACGTTTGACTGCCCTTCAGCATTTGGATTTAAGTGATTGCAAAAATCTTTTGTGTCTTCCTGAAAGCATCTCTCAAGTCTCAACTCTCTAGAATTACAAGGCTCGACTTGGATGGTTGCAAGAGGCTTCGATGGTTACCAGATATTCGGTCACAAGATTGTACTATAAATGTAAACAATTGTACCTCACTGGAGAGATTCCCAGAAAGCCCAAAAAATTGTCCCTTCTGGTGTCGTCACTTTGATTTCTGTGTCGCGTGTGTCAATTGCTTCAATATTCAATTCTGTGTCAAGGTATTTCTCTCTCTGTTTTCTAAATATCATGTACTTGGGAAATTACCTAATATTCTTCTTCAGTATATATCTATCTATTTAGCTATCTCTGTCTGTGTGTTGGTTTTAATTTTTTATTATTATTATTTTTTATAATGTAATTTTCAACATCACGCTTTGTATATTTCAGGGACTACTAAGTGGTAAATTAGTGGGGAGATTACCTTACGTTCTTCCTGGAAAAGAAATTCCAAATGGATTTGAAACGGCCAACATACTTGATAGTTCAGTTTTGGCATCTCCAAGTTTCCACAGATGCGATTATTCAGTGAACATGCAATTGCCTCGGTTGGGGTTTGATGAGTTGTGGGCAATTCTTTTGTGTGTTGTTTTTGTACCCTGCGAGCATTATAATCACTCACATTATCTGATTGAAATCAAATCGAATAAAGTATGGTTTCAACGTATTGCGCCAGAATATGGTAAAATTGAATCGCATCACCTTGCGCTGAGCCTGCACTATTTGAATTTCTTCGATCTGGAAACCCCTGGCTGGTCTATTGATGAGAAGGGATTCCATGAAGTTGAGTTTACAATATCCACCTGGAACGTGGAGGTGGAGACAGTAGGGTTCCGTTTGTTTGACAAGCAAGACATCAAATCAAAGACTCGGATGATTGGGAGGAACACTTGGAGGATGGGACATGGGCATAGATTGTGAGGAATCCAGTCAAGGAGATTTTTTTTCCTCATCCTTCACCTGTGAGTTATCGTCTTTCTTCCTACCATTATATAATCTAGTTGTTTCCTTTTTTCTTTTTCTTTTTGGACATATACTAGCATTTCTTTTCTGTTAATTTTATTTTATTTTGGGCTAAGCATATGTAATGCTCTGTTAAACTTCTACTACAATACAAATGCATATTGAGATTTCTTGTCCCTCGGTAACGGTTTGTTATAATTCTTGTTTTTCTTTTTCACCAACGGTCCGACATATATAATAATGTTTTCTTTTTTCCTTACTGGCGTTTGGGACTATTATTCATATTGATTTACAAAAGTCTCCTAGCTTGGCTCCTTAGATGTTGATTTTGCTCTATGATTTGCACGCTTGCATGTAATTGAAGTTAGAAAAAGAAAAGTAACAAAAAAGTGAATTGAAGTTTGCAAAACTTTTTTCTGTTTGGTAATCAAAGAATGAGAAGTGAATAAATATTACAATTTTTCAATGGTATTGTGTTATAATTTGTACAATGAATTTTCTGTATTTAGTACGCACCAACACTTCCTTTGGGTTTTCATCCTATCATCTTTCGGTGCAAAGGACATGTGTTTGTATATCCCAGGGGATAGTATGCAGAAACTAGCAAACCCACAACCAGCATCCATAATGTGAACTACCCTGCAGACATAGGTCGACTGTCTCACTGGTAGTCATATTTCTTAACCTGACATGACATGTCATGACTCATGACACTTGTAATTCAGTAGAGTTTAAATGTTTGCAGTATATGGTTTTAACTCTTAATAGGCCTTGTTAAAAGGCGAGCTATTGCGTATCGCTTATGTTTGTTGTATCAACTATAGATTCACTGTCACTTACAGTGAAACATTGAGTCTTGTACATAGATGTTATATATTGCAATGTAGGACAGAGATTCTGGATCTACACCCCATTTAAGCTATTTCCAATTTCAATACCATGAACATCCTGTAAAACTCAGTAAATAATATGCTTAAGGACTTATGCAATGTTAAGATCTAGATATAATTAAAATTTGCCTATAACCTTGGATGTTTAATTTCTTCCCAAAGAAAACGTTTTACTTTACTAATTGATGCTTGAAAGTTGCTACTTAACAAAACTGGTGATCTGAGACAAGTATGGGATGGGTGGTGAGGTCGCTGGTTCAAACATCGATGGGTATTTGGGATAATATTAATGGCTTAGCAAAAACTCTTTAGAAAACAGTCTTATATAATGCTTCTGCTGCTGTAGTTGATGTTTTGTATGTGTTTTCATTTTCCTTTTGCAAATGCTCCTTGGGTCAAATGCCGTCTCCTCCCTACCTAAATAAGAGGTGGAGGATAGCTCATGGGTTGAATCCTATGCAGGTGTGTGACTTCTAGTTACCCATATAAAACAGGTGTTTATCCTTTTCCATTTTTGTTAGTTTTTATTTTCTAGTTAGAAAGACAATTTAGTCTTGCCTTTTCAGGGTTATCGACGTGTTCACCTGACAAACCAAGGATTTGGAGAGTAGAAATCATCCAGTCACTAACAAGATGCTGAATGAGAAAAAACAGTCAATGGTGTGTTGTTATCTTTATTTCTATTTAGCCTTTAGATATTATAGATTTTTTCCAAAATTTTAGTTTTATATCAGTTGATTAAATCTTGTATTCCAAATGCACTGAAAGATGTTCATACTCTATGCAGATCATAGGTTACTCTTAAAAAGCAGTAAGTTAACATCAGTCACAATTTACCATTATTTTGGCTCTTAAAGCAGCAGAGATAATTTTGTTTTCAATTTGTTGTGGATACAGATTTGTGTCAAATCTTGAAAACAAGAGAATTGATCTCTTTGATCGTGGCACCAAAGGATGTGGGGAAGATAATGTCTTGCTAGCACCGTGTAAGTGTACATCTTTTTCACCCATGTGCTAGTTTTCACTAATGTGTCTACTACTCTTGGCTGCCTTTCATGCTAAAATAAGAGTTAGTTATGGGTTTAAATAGTCATACAAACCTATGGCTTATGCATTTTTGTTGTAATTCTTGGATACCTGATAAACACATTTCTATTTGGTTGTGGATTTGTCCTAGAATTTTGTCTAATAGAAATAATTATAATAGTTTCTGTATCAGCTGAAAAGATGCCAGCTTCATATGCCTCACAGTGAAGTTGGTTTGGGTAGCTACTTTAGTGGTTGTGTTTGATGTAATGTGTATTACAGATGAAGTTACCGTGGATGGCTGCTATTTGCTGGTGCAAGTAACTCTTTAAAACCCTATGCTCTTGGCCAAATTGATGGCTTTAATGATATTTTGATGATTTTATAGTTTTTTTATTTTTATTTTTGAGAATTCTTTTTATACAATTTAGTGAGTGCACAAAAACACACATGATAAGTTAAGATAGAAATGATAATATGAAAAAACCACTCTCCTTGACATTGTGAAATCAGTGTCACAGCAGTATTGTGTCTAAAGTATATTTGTTAACATCTACCTTTTTTATGGTTCAGAAATTGTAAATTGCTACTTCTAAAGTAACCAATGCTTTCCTTTAAGTTTAATCGGGAATCATGCCCTATTTTTGATATATTTCATATCAATATATGTTGCTTCAAGTACTTTATAGTTTATATGTTAAATGTTTCTCATTTATGAAGTATATTTAATGCTAAGGCATGCTGCCATGAGAAATCAACAGCTAATAGATAATGGAAACCGGATATGGATGAGACTGATCAAGCCATTGGGGGTTAAAAGGGGTAGGATTATCTCTCATAATCATTTTGTGAGGAAATTAGTTTTATTTATTTTGGTGAGTTGAAAAGGGATAAGTTTTGTAGGCTATTTTGAAGTGTGATCATTAATTCCTCTCATTCTCCTCTATTTCCTTATAGAAGGTTACAGGTGGAATTGTATCTTGTATTTCTAAAACGTACTAGTTTTTTTAGCTTTGCCTTGAACATCATTTGCACTAGTTTGCATCAAGACCTAAACAAATTATGGAATGTTTATTTTCAAGTGTATCATTATTTCCTATCATTCTTCTCTATTTCCTTGTAGAAGGTTATAGGTGGAATTTTATCTTGTATTTCTAAAATGTACTAGTCTTTTTAGCTTTGCCTTGAGCATCACTTGCACTGGTTTGTATCAAGACCTGAACAAATTATGGAATGTTTTTAACTAACTCATATCTCCCCCCACCCCCCACCCCTCCCAAAAAAAATAGTAAGAAAACATAAAAGTAGTTTTACTGTTCAAAAAAGTATGGAATCATCGTAAAAGAAAAATAAATTCGGTATCTCCTTGTTTGTGGTAGACTGTTCAAGACACCATCAATGTTGGAACAGAAACTGCAGCAGCACTCAAGGATCAGGTGTGTAATTTGTCAGCTTTAAAAAAAAATGGATTTCACGGCAGTTTAATATTTCATATTGAATTAAAAACTCTGTGTCTCTCTAGTGATTCATTGTAATATGCATTACAGATGGAGTTAGCATTGATGGCTGCAAGTAACACTATAGTCCCCTTAGTGCTTGCCAATTTGATGGCTTTAATCTTGCTGGATGATATATCAATGATTTTATAGTTTAAGGCTTTTGTTTTATCTTTGAGAATATCTTTGTGTGCAATGTAGTGAGTGCTGTGCACACAAACGTGAAAAGTAAAGAAGAAATGACAATATAAAAATGTTAGTCTCACTCTCATTGGCATCATGAAATCAGTGTCACAGTAATATTATGTAAAATATCTTTTTGATGGTTCAAAAATTGTAAATTTCCATTTTTAAAGTAACCAATGCATATCTTTAAGTTTAATCTGGAAGCATGCCCTGTGTTTGATATATTTCATACCAATATATGTTACTTCAAGTACTTTATATGTTAAATGTTTCTCAATTATAAAGTATATTTAATGCTGAGGCAGTGGCTATATGTCTGCAGCCATGACAAATCAACAGCTAGTAGGTAGTGGAAACCGGATGATGGATGAGACTGATCAAGCCATCGAGAGGTCAAAAAAGGTTGGATGTTCTCTGATGATCATTTTGTTATGAAATAACTTTATTTATTTTGGCAAGTTGGAAATGGATAAGTTTCATAGGCTATTTTGAAGTGTGATCATGGTTTCCTCTGTCTTATTTATGGAAAATCTTAACTAACTCTTGTACTTCATATCCCCACCCCCCGCCTCTAAAAAAAAGAGTAAGAAAATATAAAATTAGTTTTACTGTTTTTAAAGTATGGAATCATTGCAAAAGAAAAATAATTTCTGTATCTCGTTGTTTGTTGTGGACTGTTCAAGACACTGTCAATTTTGGAACAGAGACTGCGGCAGCACTCAAGGCACAGGTGTGTAGTTTTTCAGCTTTAAAAAAATGGACTTCATGGCAGTTTATTTAGTCATATCAAATCTCTCCTTTTCTTTTGTTTCGTTTAATCTTTCAAAAATTTTCATTGCCATGGAACTAAAGAAGTCTATTATATTTATGTTTAGACTGAACAAATGGGTCAGGTTGTTAATGAGCTGGACTCTATCCATTTCTCGATCAAGAAAGCTTCTCAACTTGTGAAGGAACTTGGTAGGCAGGTCAATCTCTAAAAGTATCTTCTTCCAGTTCTTGTCATATATTGACTATTAGTTGTTACGTATTTTACTTACCTCATTTATTTCATTAGGTTGCAACTGATAAATGTATTATGGCTTTACTCTTCCTTATTGTCGTTGGAGTCATAGCCATCATTATTGTTAAGGTAATATTATTATCTTTCATTTTCTTTGCCATTAACAATATTTTATTTTCTAAATATTTGATTCTGCTATTGCCATCTGATAACAAATTGGAATAGAATCCATAATGTCCCTTTATTATATAGATGTAGCTTCATTATTATGAATACTAGGCCTTCCACACACCCCCCCCCCCAAAATTTTTTTTGACTGTGGAGGCCCACAGGCCTATTGTTTTTAAATGTGTATAACTGTATATATAGTATTTCCTAACCTGTTTTTATGCTTCAATTGGGGCTTTTATGAGCAAGCTGATCTCAGGTTGAACTTGTTTGGTTAACCCTTATTTGCCTAAAAGCTGCAGGAAAAGACTTTTATAATGCCAAATGGTGTAGTTAATTGTAGTGAATCCAAGTCATTTTTTGCTTACCCAAATAAAATGTAAAAGAATTTAGTTCAGTATACCCTTTTCTTATGAAAATAATAATGAACTCCACTAAATAAAAAGGAAAGGAAACAGACACAGTACATGTGGGTGTAGAAGAGTTAATCTAATTGTTGTCAGATTTTCATATTCGTTGGTAATGCACAGATTGCAACTTGATGTCATCTTTAGGAGAAGTTCAATTCCTTTTCTTTCTGAATAGATTTCTTGTCCACAACATATGTAAGAGGGAAACAATAATTTTAATTTTCGTATATCAGTTGAATATAGTTTGATGATTGCTACAGACTTGGATCATAAAATTGGTGGAGATCGGCTTCATTTGAAAACCAGTAAAATTTAGACGTATTTATGTCGAGAAAAAAAGAAGTTGGAACTTACAGATTTTTTTGGGAACTTAACTACTTAAGTTGCAGATAACTTTGAGTTCAAGGATGAATCGCTTGGTTGTTTTCATAACAGTATTGTCCAGAAAGTATCTATTTCGAGGCCTTTAAGATAATTTTATAATTTTTTGGGGAGATAACCTTCTAGAGCTTCTACATTATTCATATCAACACGTCTTAAACCTTTCATAGTGAGTTGGTGTCTTAATCACCAAGAACATTTCATGTCTTTGCAGTCTCATGTGACTGTCAAAAGCCATTAGCTTGTGAAAGAGCTGGCGGTATAACACTGCATTGCCCTTTTCTTTCAATTTGCTTAATTTTTTATTTCGTGAATTATTTATTTTTATGTCTCAGCTCGTGAACCCAAACAACAAGGACATCAGGGATATTCCAGGATTAGCCCCACCAGCAATGACTCGGAAATTACTTTGGAGTGCTAGTTAAAAATTTAGAAAAGGATCATGTAATGAGATTGTGATGATGATTTGTCATCTTATTGGATGGAATAGCTTAGCTTGTGATGCTGCTGGTGGCACCTTCTTTACAGAGCTGGTCTACTTGAGTATGGATTTCTTTCTAGTGACTTTTCTGCAGAGTGGTCAAACTTTCCCAAACGATAGTCTGTCAAACAACTGCTGGGATTCATTTGCTTCAATTGGAAGTGGTCTGTATGATATTTCTTCCCCGACTGAAAAATCATTCCTATTTGAGGGAAACTAAAAAATGTGTAGATTGTGTTGGTTCACACCATGTATTTGCTACACTTATAAGATATTTGATCTGCATTTCATATATATATATATATATTTTGGAAAAAATTTGTTGTTTACTGTTTATATTGAGATATTATATCAGCTATTTTTTTGATAATTCAATAGTTATAACAATGAGGAGAAATTCAAATCCCGATTCTCATAAGAGTAGGTAACGTCACTGAATTACAAGGCTCTTGGTATATCTTATGCACAGTTGATTCCATTGTTCTATATTTTGTCTTCATCTATATGTATATATCGATGCATAGAGATGAAACCCAAGGTTGATATATGGTGGATTTATAACTGAAGTACATAGTTGCTAGTTTAAATGTTCTGTGGAAATTCCCAAAGAAAAAAGCTTTGCAAAATGATCAAAATATGATAGGAAATTTTTTTCTTCTAAACACGAGAATATGAGCACCCCAACAATGGAAAACATGTAGGAAATTACACTGGAAATGCTGGTCAAACATGTTGGAGATGTGCATTGTGAAATAATGCAAACTAATACTACTTAGAACCGTGATATTTGTTCCAAACATTGACAAAGGAAATCATTTTTGTAATTTTTTTCCATTAGACAAAGACAATTACGGTAAGTGGCTATGGTTGTTTAGTTAACATACATGCCTCAAATCCCATGGAATATGGATGGCTTTTAACTCAAAATGACTATTAATCATCGGGTTGATTAACGCTGCAATTTTTCACTAGTACAAAATCTGCTACGAGAATAGCAATTGTTTTCGACAAGCAAATCTCTTTCTCAAGTAAAACAAGGTGTATGCCAACTTTTACAGGAGATTTCTTTGAATTGGTGATTTCACCATAAATATCTCCCCAGGTAACATGACAAGGCCGTTGTGATTTTCACTTTTTGAAACTTAATACTATGTTTGGCAAAAACAAGGGAGAAGGAAGGGAAAGGAAAGGGAGGAAGAGAGAGGAGAGGAGAGGAAAGGGTAATAATTTTCTTTTACTTTTTTTTTTTTTTGATGAAATTCTTTTACTTGTTTGGTTTGTGAGGGAGAAATGAAAAGAAATATACTTTATTGGTTGGTCTCACCCTAAGAACTATCTTTTTCTTGGGAGGAAAGAAAATGGCGGGCTATGGATTTTCTCTTCACCCCAGTCCATCATGATTCCTAACCAAACAATGAAATTTATTTCCCTTCTCTTTTCTTCTTTTCTTCCTTAGTCTCTCAAACCAAACATAACCTAAAACTCAAGTTCTCTTACAAAATATGTTTTAATTTGTTTTGAATAATCATGTACAATAATAA
The DNA here is from genome assembly GCF_001633185.2 of Quercus lobata. Classification (NCBI taxonomy): domain Eukaryota; kingdom Viridiplantae; phylum Streptophyta; class Magnoliopsida; order Fagales; family Fagaceae; genus Quercus; species Quercus lobata. The sequence continues at coordinate 101,040 of NW_022154723.1, forward strand.
TGAGGATTTTTTGTCGACATAACTTGCAGAAGTAGAACCTGGTATTCTTGGGTTTTGTGAGATAGGTTGAAATTGAGCCAAATTGAATCGAGCTTATTATTAAAATTTTAAGATCATTTAATTTTTTTTTTATCAAACATGAGTACATGATTATTGATTAAGCTGTATAACATTTTTAGGTTTGATTTTCTTTTTTGGTCGGACAAGTTGGAACTTGTCTAGAAACTACTTCTCCAAAATGGGTTGGAGCTAGGAATCTACCCCAAGTCTCCAAACTATTATGTGTCATTTCATAAGACCATCAATATTCATTAAATTACATGATTTATTAAATAATTTAAATAAGGTATGTGACTTTTTTTTTTTTTTTTTAATACAAGATAGAATTTTTACTCTAACCTAATCTAAGTGTATACGTGTGTGAAGCTCTCTCCTAGTGACTTCAACCCCAGCTGTTACCCCCCACACCTCACAAGCATTTATACTTGTGGAGTGACCACCACACTAAGGGCACGCGGTGGTAGATATGTGACTATTAAGTAGGCCATGTGAGTGTGACTACAAGCACTTGGTAATCCTTTGGTTTGGAAAAAAATTTGTCATTCTTTTTTCATATAAAAGAAATATCATGAATACAATTTTATACCCCTTCAAAAAATGAACTTATTAACTTAGATTTATAAATCTAGAAAGATGGCAAGCATTTTTTTTTTTAATTTTGCAATGGTATTATTATATCCATCTTAAACTCAATGTTCCTTTCTTAATGGGTATAAAGAAAAATGTCTTTTTTACTACAAAATGGATAAGTTATCAATAAGTTAAAAATAATAATTTGAACTTAGATAATCCGAGTCTCAAATAGAGACCACATTTATAAGCTTGTTAACAATAAAGTACTTAAGTTTTTTTTTTTTCCCATAAAAAAAAAAAAAAAAAAAAATTTTTTCCAAATTGAACATGAACTGAATATGTACAAGGTGACTTATCTACGACATGTAATAAGTCCGATCTGGGTTGGGTTGGGGTGGGGGAAGAAATTAGAGAGACGAGAGAAATTTTAAAATCTAATTGACAACCTTTGTTAATAACTAGACTATTATCATTCATGGGGACTATTTGAAATTTAATAAGTTGGGTGACGTAAAATTTTTTAATAATTTTTTACAATGATTGAGATGTCATATATAATTAGTCTATAATAAAAATGATGCCATGATAACCTTTAATCTTGAATTGTTTTATCATCGAGTTTAAACTTAAATTTAATTTGTTTTGTTAAAAAACTATTTTTTATACTTTTTTCCCGAATTGAACATGACCATCATATATACAGGCATACAGCTTGACTTATTTACAACAAGTAGTAAATCTAAACTGAGAGAAGAGGGGAGGGGAGGGGTGGGGAGTGAATAGAGAGAAAAGGAAATAAAATAAAATATGATTGAGGGAAAAGATTTGTTATTACTCACATCAAACTAGAATATTCACATCAACTCGTGTATTCGCATCAACTTGAATAAAAATTTCTATTTATTTTAATATAAGAATCTATTTTTCTTATTTTACACCACTAACTTTCAAAAACATCTACATCAAATTATCTATTCTAAAAGTTATTTCAATAAATATTCACTATTCATTCACATAAGCAACTATTTAAGACACCCACATCACTCACATACATACACACCAACTGAAAAAGTAATTTGATAAATGAATAAAATATGCACTTTTACACATGAATAGTCGCCATGTAAATTTACACAAGTATTATAGCTATGGACAAGATATGCATAATTTTAGAAAAAATGATATGAGTAATTTTTTGGGGTGATTGGCCAAAATTTTACATTTATGCCATTTTACATTGACTAAGGCAAGTGATTTTGAAAGAATAAGGACTAAAACGAAACATTTAAATGATAATAATTTTTTTATTTTAATAATTTGATAGTTGGAGAAGAGGATTTAAACCATCATTCTATTAATGTGAAAATTGAAATAAAAAATTAATGTGAATTTTTTTTTTTTTTTATAGCTAGTCAAAAGCTATATATATATATATATATATATATATATATATAATGGGTCTAGTTAATGTATGTCCTTAGAGTACACATTAGTCATCCATTTTTAGAAACATTTTATGGAGAATTGGAAAAACTGTTAAAAAATTTGACAACTTTTTCATTTTTTCATAAAAATTTTCCTAAAATGATTTTTTAAATATGTTAGTAAAACTCATATTTGATTATAATTTGGTTAATGAATGTCCTAAGACACATGTTAAGGATCAATAAATATTTAATTATGACTTGTAATGCACACTTTGTTTTTAGAAAAATACATGTTACCACTGTGCACCCTTGGTGCAGTGGTCACTCTACAAGTATAAATGTTTGTGCGGTATGGTCACACACATATACACTTAGATTAGGCTAGAGTAGAAATTCTATCTTGTAAAAAAAAAAAAAAATACATGTTGCCCACTCAAATTCATAGTGATTTATTTTTTTATACTTGGTTCAATTTACTCAAACGCCCTCAATGTAAATAGTTAATTAATGATGATCAAATTGCGAAATTAACTTGAATGCATACAATTAAATCATATAATTTGATGATTTCTTCAAAGAAATTGAAAAAATAAATAATACAAAAGTGTTAAGAATATAGTAATATGCCTACAAAGTTGTATACGTGTCTCATTGTCAGGAATGCTTTTAAAAAACTAAGTAAAATTCAATTTTCTTTTTCTATTCTTCTAAGTAGTTAAAATTTTGAATTATAACAAAAATTCAAAATTTGAAATTGTGAAGAGATGGAAGAGAAAGATTAGCAGATTCTCTAAGGTTTCCTTCAACAATTAGTCTAGAGTCACCATTTTTTTTTTCTTTCTTTTCACAACCATTGAGCTAACAATTTGTAAATAGTAGACAATAATATAATGTCAATGATAAACCTAAATGAAAATAAATAACATCTCAAAAGTTGTGAAATTTATTACGAAAAATATTTTGCTTACTAGCATTGCTCACTTTTCAGTGGTATACTTCTACTAACGTGTATAAAGGCATGGGAGGGTTTTTTAATTTTTTTTAAATTTGTGGGATTGGCACCTACTATTCAATCTTGATTATAGAGTCCATGACTTACCATGAGGAGAATAATACTGGTTGTTTTTTGCTTTTGAGAAGCTTTCTGTCATTGGATGGTACAAACTACTTTCAACTATAATAAGAGTATTGATGATGTCAAAATTGCTAGTTGGGTCACTCATCCAATCCGGAGCTTTAGACGATCTTGTAGGACCTGCAAGATAAAGAGAGATAGATCGAAGAGACCACCGGGTTGTGCCCGGTAGGGGAGCCTCCGATGCTTAAGTTAGTATCAACCCATATTTCTTGTATTCAGATAGTGTTTTGTTTTAGCTTTTGACGTACCTTTACAAGTGAGACGGACTGTCCCTTTTATAGGTGATTTGGATAGCTGTTGTACATCATTGGAGGTGATTATTACCCATGTGTAACAGTTATCGTATTGATGGGCGTTTAAGACCGATGAGTAACGGTCGCCATTAATGTGTTGAATGTGCTTGAGCGGTTACATCTTTTGGTTTGTTAATGATGCAAGGTCGTCCATATTAATAGACGACATTAATGTTTTTTTTTGGACTCATCAGTTGCCCCCCCATTCCCAAGTCTGATTTTGCTTTATGCTGGTCAGGCTTAGGGAATGTTCTTGACTTTTTTAGATTCAGGCTTCTTTATCTTCAACTACTTTCTTCTTCTTGAATGTTAGTATTTCTATGACGACCTCTTAGTATTTGCCTTTTGAAGGTATTTTTGGACGTTTGAGGGATCATAGCTTGATCTTGAAAGTGAGCTAATTTCTTTGGACGATCATTTTTTATCACTGCTAAAGAGCAAGCTAATTTCTTTGGACGACTATTTTTTATCACTGCTAAAGAGTAAGGTGATTTCTTTGGACGACCATTTTTGATCACTTCGATGCTTCTTCTTTTATTCATTTTCTAGTTGTCATGTTTGATATTCTTGATTTGCGTGTGACTTGCGTTAGTGTGAGAATCCTTGTCTGTTTACACTTGTCTAAGGGTATTTAGTCACTTAGCCACTTTTGGGTGACTTACATCTAGTTTCAGAGCTTCGTCATTTAGACTTCGTCAGCGATTTATATCGGTCTAGCGGAATCCTGTCCATTATTCTTTTTTGGTGACTTACATCCACTTAAGGAATCTTGTCACTTAGGCTTAGTCAGTGATTTATATCCGTCTTGGGGGAATCTTATCATTTAGCCATTTTTTGGTGACTTACATCCATCTAAGGAATCTTGCCACTTAGGCTTCATCAGTGATTTACATTCATCTTGGCAGACTCTTATCACTTAGCCATTTTTTGGTGACTTACATCCATTTAAGGAATCTTGTCACTTAGACTTCGTCAGTGATTTACATCCGTCTTGGCGGAATCTTATCACTTAACCATTTTTTGGTGACTTACATCCATTTAAGGAATTTTGTCACTTAGGCTTCGTCAGTGATTTACATCCGTCTTGGCGGAATCTTATCACTTAGCCATTTTTTGGTGACTTACATCCATTTAAGGAATCTTGTCACTTATTGCTGGAAAGATTTCTTGACGCTATGTCGTTTTGGACCTTCTTAAGGCCATGTTGATATCTCGATCTTTTTATTGTTGGGATCTTCTTGACAAACTCTTCTCTTTTCAAGATGACGAGCTCCTCTCTTTTCAAGATTTTTCTTAAGCTTAACATGATACTTCATGTCTAAAGCCTAGATCTCTTTTACTTTCGATTTTTCGAAGGCGTAAAAACTAGGCCATGTTATTACCCCCGTTCAAACATGAAGAGTGTAATTCTCATTTATTGAGAACTAGAGGAATGCTTTATCATGATTAGAATTTTTTTTTTTTTTTTGGTGTGCTTTTATGACTATGGTCATTGCTCTTTGTAATAGCAATTTCCTCTTCCTTCTTCTTTAATTGTACACTTAAGACATCAATAGTGCTCGCTGCATTTTGTTAAGAATGACAATGTACAAATATGCAACTACATGCTATACAATTATGGATGTCATTTGACGAAGTGCATTCTATATGAATCATAGAGAAGTATTCTATGAAAAGTAAAGCTTTTTGACTATATGCTTCTTTAAACTAATCTTTGTTAGGTGCTTGCATAGTAAATAATTTTAAAAGCAATTTAAAAAGATTTTGGTGAGTTGACGAATACAGTGGAAATTTATTGAGACTTAAACTCATGACGATATAGTGAACACGACCATCTATCATTTTAAATCTAGGAGACTTAATAGAATTTCTCAGATTCATGACGATGAAACATATGCTACTAATAATATAGTCATATTGGTTGTAATAATTGTAACGATTTCATAGCAATATTTTCAACATGCAAGCTTGATATGCACTTAGTTCTAATAAGATCATATTTGGCATGGCTAATTAGAAAGAAATAAATAAATGAGTTACCTTAACAAGAGACCTTAAATCACGATACTATTTTGTATGTACTTCGATCTTTTCATTGTTGTATTCTTCTTGACAAGTTCCCCTGCCTTGAAGATCTCTTTTGTTAAGCTTAACATGATATTTTAAGGCTCGGATCTCTTTTGATTCATTCTTTTGAAGGTGCAAGGACTAGGGCATGTTGACCATTCAAGAGTATATTTCCTTCTTTTAGGGACGAAGGCTATCCCATGGGCTTCTATTATTACTTCCTTTATCGTTTGGTCACGACTAGTGAAATGACCCTTCGCTTTTTGTCTCTTTGTTCAGACAGTGGCCTAGTTGGCCAATTTCTTTTCTTATTCTTCTTGGGCTATTCACTTGACTATTATGATTGATTGTCTAAAGTCCTGTCATTCTGCAATTTATACATGTACTTGCAAAGTGTTTCATTAAACACATGTCATATGAGTAAAGAGACCATTGGTAAGATTTTATAGGGCATTTAGCCTTTGTTCTAGTTTGTTTTAAGGGGTGATCCCATTAAGGTCAAGATTGGCATGTGCATAGGTCACGACTAGTGAAATGACCCTTCGCTTTTTGTCTCTTTGTTCAGACAATGGCCTAGTTGGCCAATTTCTTTTCTTATTCTTCTTGGGCTATTCACTTGACTATTATGATTGATTGTCTAAAGTCCTGTCATTCTGCAATTTATACATGTACTTGCAAAGTGTTTCATTAAACACATGTCATATGAGTAAAGAGACCATTGGTAAGATTTTATAGGGCATTTAGCCTTTGTTCTAGTTTGTTTTAAGGGGTGATCCCATTAAGGTCAAGATTGGCATGTGCATAGGATAAGATTCTTCCGAACACATGCCTAATTGGTTAGGCATATACTATAATTTAAAAAGAGTACTTATGCTTGATACATGATCTATCATCATACTTTAACATTCAATATATTCAAGCTAAAGTTTTAACACCATGTCTCTTACATATCATTGTGTGAGCCATTATATATCAAACATATAGCATACTAATATAGCATTTTTTTTTTTTTTTAAGAAAGAAATATTCATGATGCTATGGAAAGACTCTAGGCTTTTCCATGATTTTTGGCCTTAGCACAAAATTAACTTGTAGCAGTGTCAACAATTATATATAGATAGAGATATGGGGTGATATGATGCTATCATGTCACATACCTTTGATCTCCTTCTTAGTAGGCTCTTCTTGACAAGTTCTCATTCTTAATCCTGTGGACTTGACAGTATATGTACAGTCGAAATAGACTAGTTGCTCTAGTCTAGTTGTTGTAGTACATGTACTCTTTCTGTGCAAAGTGTTAGACTAGGAGCAACGATACCAATAAAAAATTTCACAAATAATATTAACCACAAATGTATAAAATTTTCTCTAACTTAAGGGCGATATATGTTGATGCGTCTATGACATAGCATAATATCCCTTAGTGTTTACATAACACAAATATATTTTGGAATTCCTTCTCAAAAAATTAAAGCAGTTGATATCATTTAGAAAGGTTTCGAATAGTGGGTCATGATTATTATTTGTGAATTCATAATCAATCATATGCTCGTGGGATTTCTCCTAAAAAGGGAGCTAATGAGAAATATTTCTTCCACTACTTGCACACATTAGTGTATAACATATGAGATATATATATATATATATATATATATATATTGATGAACTATAACATATGAGATATTGATCAAAAGAAAACAATGTTTTGCACATGTAATTAAATAGTTGTGCTTGTGCATATGCTAAAATCTAGAATTTAGGCATGTCGTGATCCATTTTAAACGAGCAATTAAAGACTTCAAGCTCAAAAATACCTGGTTTCATGCTTTTAAGTACCCAAAATTGGGATCTTTAAACTTTGAAAAGTCAAAAAGCAGCTTCTCTTATTTTTAGGCCTATAAGGCAAATATAAAATTGACGATTTTTCTTGAAACTTTCCTTTTAAGTTTCTAGGCTTTGGATAGAATAACAAGAGGGACTATCTTAAAATCATTTAAGATTGACAGTAAAAAAAAAGGCATATTCCCACGCAAATAAATTACACCCGGTAAAGTGTTTAAAAAGCTATGAAACCTGATGTGTTAGCCTATTCCTTTATGGATGTGAACCATGCGGAGTTCTTGTGTGAGATAAATAAAATGCATTATTTGAGTTATGGTGTAAGAGCAAAACAGATTTGTGATTTGCCTATGATTGGCCTTGTGAACAATGGTTTAAGTCCAGACTAAAAATCATTTGAACTTCTAGTGAGAGCTTAATTGTGTTTTATGTGGCTGTTCGGATTGGGACAAATAAAATTGGGTAAATGGTAGCGGTTTGCTACCCACCACCTCTGGCATAACAACATTTACAGGACTTAAATTTTGATTTGATTCCATATGGGATACACATAATTCTTCTCCACAACAACAGTTATGGTAAATATTTCAAAAGAATTTGATTTGTTTTCTATTTTCTACCATTTTCATAGTTGACTTCCTTAATATGCACTCTCCTTAATTGGTGCCATTCTTTATCAAGCAACTTTCTAGTATACTTTCCAGAAATTACGTTGCCTAATGCAATAATGAGAATACAATTAAAATTATATACATGGCAGCTGGCTTTCCTTAACCGTTTTCTTCCTTTTCTTCAATTTTGTAGACAATAAATGGTCTTTTAATGTGGCAAAACCGTAGTGATATTGTTTTTATGCCAAAAACTTGTATTTTCAAATGCAATTTGACCTCACCTCTTTAATACCCAAAATTGGGGTCTTTAAGCTTGGTAGGACAACAGACAACCAGGCTTATTCTAAATCTAAAGCCAGTGAGGAAAGCATTTTAATTTAGAAAATTTTTAGCGTGAGGCAATCCAATATTTGAAAGTAGTTTAGCATGAAATTAAAAAGAAGCCACATGCCAAAACAATCATATAAACGTTGTTGCAACTTGCAAATATTTGGAGAGCTAGAACGGGAAATGCATAAATCTGACCTTAAGAGCCAAGAACTAGGTCATACCCTTGAGGCCTGTTGAGGTCGCTTGAATTTTGTGGTCGTCTTTTGTTTAGTCCATGCCTCACAATGAGCCACCCACTTGATTACCACATGCCAAAACAATCATATAAACGTTGTTGCAACTTGCAAATATTTGGAGAGCTAGAACGGGAAATGCATAAATCTGACCTTAAGAGCCAAGAACTAGGTCATACCCTTGAGGCCTGTTGAGGTCGCTTGAATTTTGTGGTCGTCTTTTGTTTAGTCCATGCCTCACAATGAGCCACCCACTTGATTACCTCCACCTTTAGACCCAAATGGATGTTATGTTTCTCTGTTTAAAGCCCAAAGGATTTGAGACATTGCGTCTTGGCTCTCACATCATCATCTACTTGTTTGGTTGAAAAGTCATGCTTTGAAGACGTGTCTTGGTGATGCCTCTTTATCTCCCCCATCTCAGCCCAATCGTAGATTAAATGAAATGAGCATGGGCAGAATGAAGAGATGATCAAAGGGTATTATCTCGTGGGGTACTCTTAGATTGGTACTGTTGTATTTGTGATTCTCCATTGAACTAAGTGAACCCTTTGTTGCAGGAAGAGCTAGATGACTAATCACTCCCCACAGACGGCGCCAAATTGATGATGTCAAAATTGCTAGTTGGGTCACTCATCCAATCCGGAGCTTTAGACGATCTTGTAGGACCTGCAAGATAAAGAGAGATAGATCGAAGAGACCACCGGGTTGTGCCCGGTAGGGGAGCCTCCGATGCTTAAGTTAGTATCAACCCATATTTCTTGTATTCAGATAGTGTTTTGTTTTAGCTTTTGACGTACCTTTACAAGTGAGACGACTGTCCCTTTTATAGGTGATTTGGATAGCTGTTGTACATCATTGGAGGTGATTATTACCCATGTGTAACAGTTATCGTATTGATGGGCGTTTAAGACCGATGAGTAACGGTCGCCATTAATGTGTTGAATGTGCTTGAGCGGTTACATCTTTTGGTTTGTTAATGATGCAAGGTCGTCCATATTAATAGACGACATTAATGGTTTTTTTGGACTCATCAAGTATATTATACATGATTTTTTTTGGCGAGCTCAGGGGGGGCAACAGCCCCCTCTCGCCCCCTTGACTCTGTCCTGTTTATGTGTAGTTTGATATTTTTTTTTTTTTTGCTAACCTGTGTAGTTTGATATTATTTTTTTAAAGATATATAAAAATATCATTTAACCGATTATCAAAAGAATAAAAGTAATGGTAATGAAAAAAAAAAAAAACCTTTTAAGTCGAAAACAATATAAAAACATAAAAAGAGCTTTTCCAGCTTGTCAAAAAAGTAAAGTAAAAAGAAAGGCACGTCTAATTAATGCTAATGCTCAATAATTGTGTTGACAAAAGCTATCTTTAATTCTTGGAGGTTACCTTGAACATGCATTACAATAATTTGCTTTCAAAGCTCAAGATATCTTCAATAATTTAAGATATCTGGAGCTTTGAAAGCAAATTATTTTAATGCAGGTTCAAGGGAACCTTAAGAATTAAGATAGCTTTTGTCAACACAAATATGACAATGGCTTTTACTTTTGCGCCATGATCCATTTATTTTACTTTGTCACTCTCAGATAATATTAATTAATAACATGGCTTTTTCTTTAGATTGTGGTACATACTACATTTTGATTGGAAATGGCCAATGGTGCATTTCACACAGCTCTTTCCACAAAAGTCATCATGTGGTGGTTCCCTCTTTCTAGCGAATTTCCACACTAACACTAATTTTTAATTTCAAAGCAATTGGCTTTCGGTGACCACTGAAACACCACGCCAAAGTAATGAAGGTTTTTGGGAAATTTAACTCTCTCTCTCTCTCTCTCTCTCTCTCTCTCTCTCTCTCTCTCTAGAGTTTTGATACAATAAGGAAAATTATTGAGTAGACTGCGCCAGGCCTCATAATGGGGTGGGCCCACGTTGGGGAGAAAGATTGGAAATTTCTTTACATACGCTTAATAATAAAGAACGGATAATTCTAGTGCCACAACTTGTAACACAATACGAGTTGTGGTTAGTGAAGGAGTGTCTCGACATAGACCCATCATTATCATGTATACATTTCATTAACATGTATACACAAAACTGTATACATTTCTGCAACAAAAACATCACAATTAACATGTATACATTTCATAAAGAACAAATAACAAATTTGTTAATGTTCTACTTGTCAATTGAAAACAGTCCCAAGTTAACTACCAAAATAGGAAATTAAAACAAATTTGTTAATACTGGACTATATAATATATATATACACAAAACCCACTGAAAGACTATTCATGAAGATTTTATAAGAAATTAAAAAAAAAAATTGTATTAACGACATGGTTGCATGACATAGAGAAAACATTTTTGCTAGTAATTATTCCAAAAGTACCCACATCACTATGTTTCAACAATTTTTGGAAAAGAAACTACACAATTTTCTTTGGCCATTCCTGTTCAATCAAACCAAACACATAGATCACCACTATTAAAAGAACTAAAAGTTCAGCAACCATTTCCTATAACTACACTTCAAACATCAATTCTGTGCATACAACATTTAATATGGCTTTAAAAATACACAAACATGACGTACCCAGGAAATCATAATAAGAGAAGGCTAATTAAAAATAATTCAACTAAAGAAGAATTATGGTTTTTTTTTTTAAATCTTTTGACTATAGCAGCATTAAAGTATGCATTCCTCACTGTCTACAGCATTGAACAATGTTTCAAAAAGAAACAATTTTAATCCACCTAGCTGCTCACCTTCTTGGCTTCCTACCAAGCCCACCTATAAGCATATGGACTCCCCATCTAATGAGAAGTGACATCATTCAACTTGTAAATCTAGGATTAAGCGGGATGCTCATTAATACAAAGTGTAATGTAAGGTGAAAACATTAAACTTTTGGGCTCTATAGATTTAATCAAAAGAACAAAATCATTTATTATCATACCTTCTATTCTTGTCATTGTTGACATTGTAGATGCTTGGATGGGTTGTGGTTGTGACTTATGACCAGTTGTTCCTATTATGGCTCTCTTTGGTTTAAGGTTTTTGGGTGTTTGGTTTCGGGGAAAAATAGGCTAAAAGGAGTTTTCTGTTGGAGATCAAGCCAAATGTTACAAATTGAAAAGTCATTTCAGTTTTTGTTACAGAAGATATTAATAATTTAACTGACATACCCAAAACAAAACTAAATTAGACACAAATATGAAAAACAGAAGCAACTCTAACAAATTAATTCCTATATCATATTTGTCACCTAACTTAAAAATAAGTAGATAGAACAAAATTACCGGTAATGGTTCTGAAAGTATGACAGTGGCAGAAGACCGAGAAGGCAGTGGCAGGGCCATCAAATTTCTCTCTCATTGCATTACAGACTCTCTCTCTGTACATTGATCAGTGAAATAGATTTTTCTTTTACAACAGTGAAATGGTGCAATAAACAACCCATGTCATGCCATAATGTTTGTTATCATCCGCAATTATGTATGCAAACTCATCAACATTAATCCAATTACAATTTCCACCCAAAAAATAAAATAAAAGGCAAAATCAAGATCAAATTCAGCTATACCCAAAAAAAATTAAAAATCAAAACAAATACTTTAAACTCCAAGCAACCATATTCATTCTAGCGTTGGTGCGTAGGGGAAAGGAAAAACAAAAAGAAACTTTAACTTTTCTTTTTCTGAACTTTTGTGCTTATGGGAAACCAAACATAGAGTGGATTGAAATTTTAGACTATACCTAAAATAATGACTTACAGTGAATCTCTTTGGATGGGCAACAAATCTCCAATGCTTGCAATGCTGCTTGTCTCTCAAACTCTCTCTTACATTTGGTCTCATGGACATCTTCTATATCCGCTTGCCTTCATGGTTCCACTCAACTAAAACCAAAACCAAAATCAGAATTAAGGGGCAATCTTCAAATAGTTTGAGGGGAATTGAAAAACTGAAGGGAAAAAATTGATCTGTAAAAAACAAAAAATCAACCCATGTTATACCAATCAAAAAGCCAATTTAAAAAGCCAATCACCATAAAAACGTTCTCCCTTCTTGACCTGTGTATGCTCCATTGGCTTTCTCTTCTTATATAATAATCCTTCTTCTTCTTTAATGATCCAGATAGCAAGTCACAAAACAAAACAAAATATGAAACTAAAATTCATGAAAGCAAAGTAACAAAATCCATAAACTGAAAATTCCTAATAACAATTCAGTTAGAATTTGATACAAAACCCAGAAACTAAAAATTCCTAATAACAAATCATTTAGAATTAGATCTTCTAGGTTGTGTCCTTGATTTCAAATCCCTAAATTGACAGCAAACCTAATTGAAGACAATAGGGTAAGAGATTAGTTGAAAATTACCAAGAAAGAATGGTCTGATATCAAGAGTTCCTGGTAAAATACTTTTTTTCTAACCAAAATCTCTTAATCAAAACCAAATCTAACCCGTCTATTTACATAAATTTAACAAAACTACTCCTAACCGAAAAATCTAAATCATAACTGATCAAACCAAAATACCCGAATCATAAATAATGCCCAAATGATTTTCCCAAAAA
>NW_022154723.1:117120-140344 GCF_001633185.2 Quercus lobata
TGCATGTGAGAGTAAAAAACTAAAAAGAAAGATGAAAGTCATGAAAAGATAAGATAGTGTGTCAGTCTTAACGTGTAGATCTCATAAAAGATGGGATAGAATTCAAAAGTGGGTAGTGTAAATGTCAAGTAGTTAGATACAGTAGACGTGTGTGGATGAGAGAAAACAGAAGAGAACAAATTAAAAATAGGAAGAAAGTGAAATATGGTGGGTGAAGAAAAATATAATAATAGAAAAAGATGTAAATAGAGTTGGCTTGGGCGGTGTGCTTTAGTCAAATTATGCAGCCACTATCCAGGCTTACTTCAAATTTGCCTTTGCATTAAAAAAATTAATAAGTATTTTAATTAAAACAATAATATTTTAAATGAATTAATTAGATTAATCTTAAAATAACAAATTTTATAAATGTATGAAAATATAACTTTTATGTTTTTTTTTAATATAAAAAGTAATAGGATATGAAATTATATATATATATATATATATTATTTTTTTGGAATCCAAAATACCGTGAAACGGTACACTGAAATTATCCGGTACCGAAATATTTCGTTCCACTAGACAAACCGAAACAGGGTCCGAAACGGTATTCCTAACAATGGTTTAAACTATAATGTTTATCATATGCTCAGAGTTCGATTTTCTTCAAAAGACTTTTCACCAGTTTATATAGTGCTCGTTTGGATAGCACTTATTAGTGCTGCGTCTGCGTTTCCTCAGTTTTTTTTTTTTTTTCTTTTTAGCTGCAATGGTTTACCCGTTCTTCTGTGAACAGTGCACTTATGCACTGTTCATGGGTCCCACAAACTCCATTTTTTATCAACTTTTTCATTAAAAATAGGTCCCACAGTACTATTCACACATTTAAAAATTATTTTGCTACAGTATTTTCAGTTTTCAGTTTTTAATTTTATCAAAATAAGTTATATCCAAACAGACCTAGTGAAGGTTAATCAAAAACCTCACCACGTTTAACAAGGTTTCTTTATTGTCTTTTATTCAAACATCTAACATTTTCATTGCTTGCCACGCATTCGAGCTGATGTGACCTGGTCACGTGCATTAGTGACCCAATTTTGAAAACCAATCTGACTCTCCTAGGTATAAACAAGCCGTATATCTTGTTTCAATTATCTTATCTAATTTTGCATGAAAATCACTTGTTCTTTTATCTTTCAATTTATCTCGTCCTTTTTTATTTCCTTCTTTTTCCATGTAAGTTCTTATTCCTCTCAGACAAGGTAACATGGATGAAGGAGCCTTAATCAATTTTCATAGACTAGACTAGAGAGCCTTTAATTTTCCAGCATTTTGACTGCATAAGCAGAACAAATGAGCATCCATGTTAAACGCAGTCATGCTTAACATATCTGGATATCCATCAGAGAGAGAGAGAGAGAGAGAGAGGAGAATACAGAAGAGAGAATAGACTTGAGAGGAAAACTGAGATAAGTTGTCCTTTATTCAAACATCTAACATTTTCATTGCTTGCCACGCATTCAAACTGATGTGACCTGGTCACGTGCATTAGTGACCCAACTTTGAAAACCAATGTGACTCTCCTCAGTATGAACAAGCCGTATATCTTGTTTCAATTCTCTTATCTAAATTTGCATGAAAATGACTTGTTCTTTTATCATTCAATTTATCTCGTCCTTTTTTATTTCCTTCTTTTTCCATGTAAGTTCTTATTCCTCTCAGACAAGGTTACATGGATGAAGGAGCCTTAATCAATTTTCATAGACTAGACTAGAGAGCCTTTAATTTTCCAGCATTTTGAATGCACAAGCAGAACAACTGAGCATCCATGTTAAACGCAGTCATGCTTAACATATCTGGATATCCATCAGAGAGAGAGAGAGAGAGAGAGAGAGAGAGGAGAATACAGAAGAGAGAAAAGACTTGAGAGGAAAACTGAGATAAGTTGCGTGTGAGAGTAAAAAAATAAAAAGAAAGATGAAAGTCATGAAAAGATAAGATAGTGTGTCTGTTTTAACGTGTAGATCTCATAAAAGATGGGATAGAATTCAAAAGTGGGTAGTGTAAATGTCAAGTAGTTAGATACAGTAGACGTGTGTGGATGAGAGAAAACAGAAGAGAACAAATTAAAAATAGGAAGAAAGTGAAATATGGTGGGTGAGGAAAAATATAATAATATAAAAAGTTGTAAATAGAGTTGGCTTGGGCGGTGTGCTTTAGTCAAATTATGCAGCCACTGTCCAGGCTTACTTCAAATTTGCCTTTGCATTAAAAAAATTAATAAGTATTTTAATTAAAATAATAATATTTTAAATGAATTAATTAGATTAATCTTAAAATAACAAATTTTATAAATGTATGAAAATATAACTTTTATGTTTTTTTTTTAATATAAAAAGTAATAGGATATGAACTTATATATATATACATAAATTATTTTTTTGGAATCCGAAATACCCTGAAACGGTACACTGAAATTATCCGGTACCGAAATATTTCGTTCCACTAGACAAACCGAAACAGGGTCCGAAACGGTATTCATAACAATGGTTTAAACTATAATGTTTATCATATGCTCAGAGTTCGATTTTCTTCAAAAGACTTTTCACCAGTTTATATAGTGCTCGTTTGGATAGCACTTATTTGTGCTGCGTCTGCGTTTCCTCAGTTTTTTTTTTTTTTTCTTTTTAGCTGAAATGGTTTACCCGTTCTTCTGTGAACAGTGGACTTATGCACTGTTCATGGGTCCCACAAACTCCACTTTTTATCAACTTTTTCATTAAAAATAGGTTCCACAGTACTATTCACACATTTAAAAATTATTTGGTACAGTATTTTCAGTTTTCAGCTTTTAATTTTATCAAAATAAGTTATATCCAAACAAACCTAGTGAAGGTTAATCAAAAGCCTCACCACGTTTAGCAAGGTTTCTTTATTGTTTTTTATTCAAACATCTAATATTTTCAGTGCTTGCCACGCATTCGAGCTGATGTGACCTGGTCACGTGCATTAGTGACCCAACTTTGAAAACGAATCCGACTCTCCTCAGTATGAACAAGCCGTATATCTTGTTTCAATTCTCTTATCTAATTTTGCATGAAAATGACTTGTTCTTTTATCTTTCAATTTATCTCGTCCTTTTTTATTTCCTTCTTTTTCCATGTAAGCTCTTATTCCTCTCAGACAAGGTTACAAGGATGAAGGAGCCTTAATCAATTTTCATAGACTAGACTCGAGAGCCTTTAATTTTCCAGCATTTTGACTGCACAAGCAGAACAACTGAGCATCCATGTTAAACGCAGTCATGCTTAACATATCTGGATATCAATCAGAGAGAGAGAGAGAGAGAGAGAGAGGAGAATACAGAAGAGAGAAAAGACTTGAGAGGAAAACTGAGATAAGTTGCGTGTGAGAGTAAAAAAATTAAAAGAAAGATGAAAGTCATGAAAAGATAAGATAGTGTGTCAGTTTTAACGTGTAGATCTCATAAAAGATGGGATAGAATTCAAAAGTGGGTAGTGTAAATGTCAAGTAGTTAGATACAGTAGACGTGTGTGGATGAGAGAAAACAGAAGAGAACAAATTAAAAATAGGAAGAAAGTGAAATATGGTGGGTGAAGAAAAATATAATAATAGAAAAAGATGTAAATAGAGTTGGCTTGGGCGGTGTGCTTTAGTCAAATTATGCAGCCACTATCCAGGCTTACTTCAAATTTGCCTTTGCATTAAAAAAATTAATAAGTATTTTAATTAAAACAATAATATTTTAAATGAATTAATTAGATTAATCTTAAAATAACAAATTTTATAAATGTATGAAAATATAACTTTTATGTTTTTTTTTAATATAAAAAGTAATAGGATATGAAATATATATATATATATATATATATTATTTTTTTGGAATCCAAAATACCGTGAAACGGTACACTGAAATTATCCGGTACCGAAATATTTCGTTCCACTAGACAAACCGAAACAGGGTCCGAAACGGTATTCCTAACAATGGTTTAAACTATAATGTTTATCATATGCTCAGAGTTCGATTTTCTTCAAAAGACTTTTCACCAGTTTATATAGTGCTCGTTTGGATAGCACTTATTAGTGCTGCGTCTGCGTTTCCTCAGTTTTTTTTTTTTTTTCTTTTTAGCTGCAATGGTTTACCCGTTCTTCTGTGAACAGTGCACTTATGCACTGTTCATGGGTCCCACAAACTCCATTTTTTATCAACTTTTTCATTAAAAATAGGTCCCACAGTACTATTCACACATTTAAAAATTATTTTGCTACAGTATTTTCAGTTTTCAGTTTTTAATTTTATCAAAATAAGTTATATCCAAACAGACCTAGTGAAGGTTAATCAAAAGCCTCACCACGTTTAGCAAGGTTTCTTTATTGTCTTTTATTCAAACATCTAACATTTTCATTGCTTGCCACGCATTCGAGCTGATGTGACCTGGTCACGTGCATTAGTGACCCAACTTTGAAAACCAATCTGACTCTCCTCAGTATGAACAAGCCGTATATCTTGTTTCAATTCTCTTATCCAATTTTGCATAAAAATGACTTGTTCTTTTATCTTTCAATTTATCTCGTCCTTTTTTATTTCCTTCTTTTTCCATGTAAGTTCTTATTCCTCTCAGACAAGGTTACATGGATGAAGGAGCCTTAATCAATTTTCATAGACTAGACTAGAGAGCCTTTAATTTTCCAGCATTTTGACTGCACAAGCAGAACAACTGAGCATCCATGTTAAACGCAGTCATGCTTAACATATCTGGATATCCATCAGAGAGAGAGAGAGAGAGAGAGAGGAGAATACAGAAGAGAGAAAAGACTTGAGAGGAAAACTGAGATAAGTTGTCTTTTATTCAAACATCTAACATTTTCATTGCTTGCCACGCATTCGAGCTGATGTGACCTGGTCACGTGCATTAGTGACCCAACTTTGAAAACCAATCTGACTCTCCTCAGTATGAACAAGCCGTATATCTTGTTTCAATTCTCTTATCTAATTTTGCATGAAAATGACTTGTTCTTTTATCATTCAATTTATCTCGTCCTTTTTTATTTCCTTCTTTTTCCATGTAAGTTCTTATTCCTCTCAGACAAGGTTACATGGATGAAGGAGCCTTAATCAATTTTCATAGACTAGACTAGAGAGCCTTTAATTTTCCAGCATTTTGACTGCACAAGCAGAACAACTGAGCATCCATGTTAAACGCAGTCATGCTTAACATATCTGGATATCCATCAGAGAGAGAGAGAGAGAGAGAGAGAGAGAGGAGAATACAGAAGAGAGAAAAGACTTGAGAGGAAAACTGAGATAAGTTGCGTGTGAGAGTAAAAAAATAAAAAGAAAGATGAAAGTCATGAAAAGATAAGATAGTGTGTCAGTTTTAACGTGTAGATCTCATAAAAGATGGGATAGAATTCAAAAGTGGGTAGTGTAAATGTCAAGTAGTTAGATACAGTAGACGTGTGTGGATGAGAGAAAACAGAAGAGAACAAATTAAAAATAGGAAGAAAGTGAAATATGGTGGGTGAGGGAAAATATAATAATATAAAAAGTTGTAAATAGAGTTGGCTTGGGCGGTGTGCTTTAGTCAAATTATGCAGCCACTGTCCAGGCTTTCTTCAAATTTTCCTTTGCATTAAAAAAATTAATAAGTATTTTAATTAAAATAATAATATTTTAAATGAATTAATTAGATTAATCTTAAAATAACAAATTTTATAAATGTATGAAAATATAACTTTTATGTTTTTTTTTTTAATTTAAAAAGTAATAGGATATGAAAATATATATATATATATATATTATTTTTTTGGAATCCGAAATACCCTGAAACGGTACACTGAAATTATCCGGTACCGAAATATTTCGTTCCACTAGACAAACCGAAACAGGGTCCGAAACGGTATTCATAACAATGGTTTAAACTATAATGTTTATCATATGCTCAGAGTTCGATTTTCTTCAAAAGACTTTTCACCAGTTTATATAGTGCTCGTTTGGATAGCACTTATTAGTGCTGCGTCTGCGTTTCCTCAGTTTTTTTTTTATTTTCTTTTTAGCTGCAATGGTTTACCCGTTCTTCTGTGAACAGTGCACTTATGCACTGTTCATGGGTCCCACAAACTCCACTTTTTATCAACTTTTTCATTAAAAATAGGTCCCACAGTACTGTTCACATATTTAAAAATTATTTTGCTACAGTATTTTCAGTTTTCAGTTTTTAATTTTGTCAAAACAAGTTATATCCAAACAGACCTAGTGAAGGTTAATCAAAAGCCTCACCACGTTTAGCAAGGTTTCTTTATTGTTTTTTATTCAAACATCTAACATTTTCATTGCTTGCCACGCATTCGAGCTGATGTGACCCGGTCACGTGCATTAGTGACCCAACTTTGAAAACCAATCTGACTCTCCTCAGTATGAACAAGCCGTATATCTTGTTTCAATTCTCTTATCTAATTTTGCATGAAAATGACTTGTTCTTTTATCATTCAATTTATCTCGTCCTTTTTTTATTTCCTTCTTTTTCCATGTAAGTTCTTATTCCTCTCAGACAAGGTTACATGGATGAAGGAGCCTTAATCAATTTTCGTAGACTAGACTAGAGAGCCTTTAATTTTCCAGCATTTTGACTGCACAAGCAGAACAACTGAGCATCCATGTTAAACGCAGTCATGCTTAACATATCTGGATATCCATCAGAGAGAGAGAGAGAGAGAGAGAGAGAGTGGAGAATACAGAAGAGAGAAAAGACTTGAGAGGATAACTGAGATAAGTTGCGTGTGAGAGTAAAAAAATAAAAAGAAAGATGAAAGTCATGAAAAGATAAGATAGTGTGTCAGTTTTAACGTGTAGATCTCATAAAAGATGGGATAGAATTCAAAAGTGGGTAGTGTAAATGTCAAGTAGTTAGATACAGTAGACGTGTGTGGATGAGAGAAAACAGAAGAGAACAAATTAAAAATAGGAAGAAAGTGAAATATGGTGGGTGAGGAAAAATATAATAATATAAAAAGTTGTAAATAGAGTTGGCTTGGGCGGTGTGCTTTAGTCAAATTATGCAGCCACTGTCCAGGCTTACTTCAAATTTGCCTTTGCATTAAAAAAATTAATAAGTATTTTAATTAAAATAATAATATTTTAAATGAATTAAATAGATTAATCTTAAAATAACAAATTTTATAAATGTATGAAAATATAACTTTTATGTTTTTTTTTTAGTATAAAAAGTAATAGGATATGAAATTATATATATATATATATATTATTTTTTTGGAATCCGAAATACCCTGAAACGGTACACTGAAATTATCCAGTACCGAAATATTTCGTTCCACTAGACAAACCGAAACTGGGTCCGAAACGGTATTCATAACAATGGTTTAAACTATAATGTTTATCATATGCTCAGAGTTCGATTTTCTTCAAAAGACTTTTCTCCAGTTTATATAATGCTCGTTTGGATAGCACTTATTAGTGCTGCGTCTGCGTTTCCTCAGTTTTTTTTTTTTTTTTCTTTTTAGCTGCAATGGTTTACCCGTTCTTCTGTGAACAGTGCACTTATGCACTGTTCATAGGTCCCACAAACTCCACTTTTTATCAACTTTTTCATTAAAAATAGGTCCCACAGTACTATTCACACATTTAAAAATTATTTTGCTACAGTATTTTCAGTTTTCAGTTTTTAATTTTATCAAAATAAGTTATATCCAAACAGACCTAGTGAAGGTTAATCAAAAGCCTCACCACGTTTAGCAAGGTTTCTTTATTGTCTTTTATTCAAACATCTAACATTTTCATTGCTTGCCACGCATTCGAGCTGATGTGACCTGGTCACGTGCATTAGTGACCCAACTTTGAAAACCAATCTGACTCTCCTCAGTATGAACAAGCCGTATATCTTGTTTCAATTCTCTTATCTAACTATATTTTCTTTCTCACTTCGTGAATTTGATTTGCTTTTAAGTTTTGATACGATCATTTGGTTTGGTATCCGACAATACTAAATTATTGTACTTTCAACGAATAACTCTTGGCGTACCACACAAAATCATTAGCATCCAACAATACATCTTGAACTGTGTATCAATGCACTGGGACGGAGTCAGGGTACAAACCTAAAAGGGGGACAATGCTTAACGTAAAGCTCATAAAATTTCATCACATTTATTCGCATCGTAATCTTATATCTGTAGATGCAATTTGAGATTTGCAATAAACTAATGCTAATTTTGGTGATTTTTCAAATTTTAATTTTAAGATTTTTATAAATTATGACATCAACATTAGAGGTTAGCAATAATAAATCATCAATATTAGCTTATGAATAATGCTAGGGATACATCCAGCTACCCAATTTTTTTTCTTTTTTTGAGAAACAAACACACACACAAGGGAGAGAGAAAGGGGTGCCAACTACATAGTTGAATCCACAACATGCCTCACAAAAATTAGGTTAGTCCTAAACAAAAAGCCGAATAAACATATCTTACAAACCACAACAAACTTTTTTTTAGAGATAGTTTTCAACCTCTGATGTTTAATAAATTTCACCATGGTCAAACAAAGTACAGACCATCAATTTTAATTTTTCTCTTTTCCCATTAGCCCGCCTGCCCATTAAGTTCTCTAACGACAGCCACACCTCTGATTTCTAAAACATTAAAACAAAAATCCAACTTTATTTTATATTTTTAATATTTCTTGTTTCACCTGTTCCATTTTTCTCATTGTACCCGCGAGTCTATGACCAACTTATTATTTAAATATTTTTTAGGCAAAAAACTCATTTTCGTCTCTACATTTTCACGAAATTTCCATTTTGGTCCCTATCTTTTTTTTCCACCGTTTTTAGTCCTTATCTTGAAAAACGCATCTCGTTTTAGTCCTTTCCGTTAGTGCCCTAACGGCCCCGTCCTATGTGGCAGATGGAACTATTAAAATAATAATAAAAAAATTTATTTTGGCATTAAAAAATGCCACATCAACATTTAAATTAAAAAAATTAATTTATTAATTTTAATTAAATAAAAAAATAAAAACAGAATTAAAAATAAAAAATCATATAATTTTAGATCTAAGTGTGTTTTGAACAAGAACAACAAGAACACAAATCTAGATCTAAGAACACAAACCCAGAAATTAAAATCCAAAAATTAAAAATTTCAAAACCACCATTTTCTCAAACCCAGCAAAATCATCAAATCCTAAATACCCAAAGTACCAAATAAATCCAAAAATACAACACAACAAATCTAAACAAAAAAAATCTCAGAAAAACCCATCAACCACCACGTCTGAAGCAAGCCACGAACCCAGGGACAATCACAGTGACCAAACCCAGGTTTCTTTGGATACCTCCATGGAAAGCTTTGGCTCACACATCATTAGAAGCAAGCAATCTAGTAACACTAAGCTTTCTCTTTCTCTCTCAGGCTTTCGTTGTTGACTTTCTCGGAACTTTGACTCTTCCATACCCGGCTCCTTCTCGTGGGTATTCGGGTCGTCTTCTTCTTCTTCGGGTTCGAATCTTTCATGGGTCACTGTCTCTTCGTCTTCCCCAGGCGTCCCAGACAGTGACTCTTCTTCATCTTCATCCTCAGCTAAAGTCTCAACCTTTGCTTCTTCTAGTGCTTGTGCTTCTGATTCTTGCTCGGAATGTATGGGTTTGTGATTTATTGGTGGGTTTGGTCACTATGATTGTCCCTAGGTTCATGGCTTGCTTCAGACGTGGTGGTTGATGGGTTTTTCTGAGTTTGAGATTTTTTTTTTGTTTGGATTTGTTGTATTTTTGGATTGATTTGGTACTTTGGGGCTTTAGGATTTGATGATTTTGCTGTGTTGAGAAAATGGTGATTTTGAAAATTTTAATTTCTGGATTTTAATTTTTGGGTTTGTATTTTTAGATTTGGGATTATGTTCTTGTTGTTCTCGTTCAAGACACACTTAGATATCAATTCATGTGATTTTTTATTTTTAATTCTGTTTTTAATTTTTTTATTTAATTAAAATTAATAGATTAATTTTTTTAATTTAAATGCTGATGTGGCATTTTTAATGTCAAAATAAAATTTATTATTATTATTTTAATAGTTCTGTCTACCACGTAGGACGGGGCCATTAGGGCACTAATGGAAATGACTAAAACGAGACGCATTTTTCAGGATAAGAATTAAAAGTAGCGGAAAAAAAAATAGAGATCAAAGTGGGAATCGCGTGAAAATGTAGAGACGAAAATGAGTTTTTCACCTATTTTTTATTGTAACATAATCTTCTCTCTCTCTCTTGAAATCTCAGTGAATTTTATCTCTATCCTTTGCTGACATTTTCTATTGATACTTATCTCTTCTCTATAAAAATCGGAGCTTTTCTCCCTCTCCCTCGCTCTTTGTTCTTGCTAATGCCACATATTGATGGGGCAGAAAAGTTGATGTGAAACTTGTCACATATTGGATCCTAATACAATCAACCATCACATGCTATCATGAGTACCATGTGGAGTCCATCTAAATTCCAAAGTGCCATTTCCTAGTTTGGGAAACAATAATTTAATAGGTAAAAATAATATCCGTTTTAGGAAATTTGCATTTTGAGACCCATTATGTCACCTTGCACTACATATCATAGATGATAGAAAAGTTGCATAGTCACTATTTCATGGATTAAAAAGAGTCGCCTGAGACTTTGACGCTTTGACGGGACAATTGATCTTTTTTTTTTTTTTTTTTTTTGAGAAAGAAAACTTTTCACACCTAGTAATTACCTACACCTATGACCTCACCTACCCATCTTATTTGGCTGACGCAAGCTAACAAAAGAAGCAAAGTGACATATTGGGTCCTAATACAATCAACCATCACATGCTATCATGAGTACCATGTGGAGTCCATCTAAATTCCAAAGTGTCATTTCCTAGTTTGGGAAACAATAATTTAATAGGTAAAAATAATATCCGTTATAGGAAATTTGCATTTTGAGACCCATTATGTCACCTTGCACTACATATCATAGATGATAGAAAAGTTGCATAGTCACTATTTCATGGATTAAAAAGAGTCGCCTGAGACTTTGACGCTTTGACGGGACAATTGATCTTTTTTTTTTTTTTTTTTTTAAGAAAGAAAACTTTTCACACCTAGTAATTCACTACACCTATGACCTCACCTACCCATCTTATTTGGCTGGCGCAAGCTAACAAAAGAAGCAAAGTGACATATTGGGTCCTAATACAATCAACCATCACATGCTATCATGAGTACCATGTGGAGTCCATCTAAATTCCAAAGTGCCATTTCCTAGTTTGGAAAACAATAATTTAATAGGTAAAAATAATATCCGTTATAGGAAATTTGCATTTTGAGACCCATTATGTCACCTTGCACTACATATCATAGATGATAGAAAAGTTGCATAGTCACTATTTCATGGATTAAAAAGAGTCGCCTGAGACTTTGACGCTTTGACGGGACAATTGATCTTTTTTTTTTTTTTTTTTGAGAAAGAAAACTTTTCACACCTAGTAATTACCTACACCTATGACCTCACCTACCCATCTTATTTGGCTGACGCAAGCTAACAAAAGAAGCAAAGTGACATAACAAAAGCGCATTTTCTTATTTGCCTGACGCAAGCTAATAAAAGCGCATTTTGTGCTTCACATGTCTCTTTTTTATTTTTTCATGAGATATAAACAGTAAATTTAGGTATGTAAATAGTAAAATGCGCGCAAACAAGTGTATAGAATAGTTTGAGTAATGTTGTTTAAGTGTTTTTGAGACATTAATACTTTGATGGGACAATTGATCTTTTTTTTTTTCTTTTTTTTTTGAGAAAGAAAACTTTTCACACCTACCTAGTAATTACTTACACCTATGACCTAACCTACCCATCTTATTTGGCTGACGCAAGCTAACAAAAGAAGCAAAGTGACATAAAGTGAGCATTTGGGAAGGGCATTTTGTGCTTCACATGTCTCTCTCTTTTTCTTTTTCTTTTTTTTTTTCTTTTTTTTTGTGTTTATAGGACATGAACAGTAAATTTAGGCATGTGAACAGTAGAATGCACGTGAACAATTGTATAGAGGAGTTTGAGTAATGTTGTTTGAGTATTTTTGATATACGTGTAGGTGAAAAAGTATATAAAAATGTGTGTAATGTTGTTTAAAATGTGAAAATGTGTGTTAGAACACACCTACCAAACAGGGCCTTTGTAACACAATCCATACAAGGAAACTCTGCGTCTGAGTTGTGGATTTCAATTGTCATTCAAATTTGTTTTTTAGTAGGGCTTCCATGTATGCATTTGTGTGAGGAGAATTTGTGAGTTGGATAGTAATGGAATGGTGCTTTAAAGACTTAAATGTCTCACGTTAATTGGTTTAGGGATTAAAAGTGGTAAAAATAAAATGTAGGGACTAAAATGGAAAAAAAATCAAAATGTAGGGATTAAAAATGCATTTACGCCTAATTATTTATTATGTGTTATAATAATTAGGAAATCAATTTTAGTTATATAAAATGCCACAAATCAACCACAAATTTTTTTTCCCTCCATTTTGGCAATGCCATCGTTACAAATCAATTGCCACAATTTTTTTTTTTAAATTCCTCCCCAAGATTTCGGCAACTTGGTTGCCACAATTTTTTTTTTTTTTCTTCCCTCCCATTTTCAGCAACTTAGTTGCCACAATTCATATTTTCTCTCTCCTCCCTTCCCTACAATTTTGGCAACTTGGTTGCCACAATTGTTTTCCCTTTGGGCACTCCACATAGCACTAACACTTCGGGCACTTCACACTCACTTGGGCAGCAAGAATTTCGGTAATCTCATTACCGAAATTCAATTTTTTCTCCCTCCTCCATCACATCACTTATCTTTACTCTCTCTCATACTTTTTCTTGCAATTTCAGCAACACCGTTGCCGAAATTCACTCTCTTTCCTCATTTTTCCAAATAACTTTGAACAGTACCTATATCACCAATAAACTCAATTTTTTGCAATATTCAGCTAAAAGACTCGTGAATCTGTGTGAGGTCCACCACAATACAATATTACGAAGGGGGTGTGAAATTTTCAATTACTCTCTAAAATTAACACTATGTTTAAAGAAAGGGAAAAAAAATTAAGGGAATAGATTTGAAAAAAAAAAAACCCAAGGAAAAAATAATGCTAAAAAATTATTTTATTTTTTATTTTTTGTAAATTATAAATGAATAATTCATTAGGAAGAATTAAAAGTAATTTTACAAAAATATTCATAACTTTTTTATACTTTTACAAGGGTACAAGATTATTCTTGTATAAAAAGTTAATCATTTCTCTTTTTTCTTTCAAATCGGACAAAAACAAAATTTGGAAAAATGTGTGGAATCCCCAGCTTCTATCAATTTTCCCATTTTCTACTTCCTCTCATCCAGTGCAACTAAACATAATATAAAAGGTTTTAACGAATATTTTGTAAGAACTTCCTCAACTGCCCATGCTTCCTCACTACTTTCATCTCACTTTCCCTTTTCCTTCTCTCAAACCCACAGCACACTTCAATAACTGAAGCAGAGCTCCAATTCCGCCGATTAGCACCTTCAGCCCGAGATATACACAACTCCGTTCACCGATTTTTGTTTCCGGTGAGACCCAAAATCAGCCCCTCCATTTGTTGGGTTTTATTTTGATATTTTTTGTTTTTTCCATGTTCCTCCATCTTTTGTGTTGTATTTACTGAGACCTTGGCTCACTTGGCTGTGAATGCTTGTTTATTTATGCCTCTTTTTTTACTCTCTACTCAAGTATAGCTTTAATGCTTCTTTTTTTGTTTTTATTTTTTTTATTTTAGAAGTTTCTCTGTCTTGTTCCTTTGTTATAGCCATGGTTTTATGAACAATGTCTACTTTGCTCTGTTGTTGGCTTGGGAAAAAAAAATTATCTGTACCTAGAACATCTTTGCCCTACATACCCAACACTTGCCCCTGAGTTCTGAACAATGTGACTTTATTTGTGGTTTCTCTTTCTCATAAGGAACAAAAAAAAGGGGTAATCTATTGAATGTATGGCTGCCCTTAAGTATTTAAAACTAGAAGATTGCAAAAATCTTGTGTTTCTTCCAAGCACCATTTGTAATTTGAAGAAGGTAGAGTGTCTTGATCTTATTGGATGCTCAAAAATTGCCAACTTGCCGGAGAACCTGGGGAATATGGAAAGCCTAAAGTGGCTTTTTTTGGGTGAAACTGCTATAAAAGAGTTACCTTCCTCCACCATTCACCTTGAAAAGGTCTGGAGAGTATCTTTCAAAGGATGTCATTTGTCACCATCTTCATTGACTTCTATGCCAAGAAGTCGCGAGATAGATCTCAGTGACTGCCAGCTTTCGGAAATTCCAAGCGGTATTGACTGCATCTCTATGACGGAGTTATATCTAAGGGGAAATGATTTCATTTCCCTTCCTGAAAGCATCTCCCAATTCTCTAGGCTAACACATCTTTACTTGGATGGTTGCAAAGACCTCCAATCAATACCAAATATTCCATCCAAAGTTGAATTTATATGCCTAGACAATTGTACCTCACTGGGGAGATTGCCAGGATCACCAAATCATTTCCACTGGTCATCTTATAGGAATTTCACTGTCCAGTGTTTCAACTGCTTCGAATTGGCTAACAATATTCAAAACTTAAGTAACATGTTTCAGGTATCTCTCTCTCTCTCTAATCTCTGTGTGTTTTCTAAATATCACCTGTCTCTGTCTCTGTCTATGTGTTGGGTTTTATTTATTTAGCCCCAAGATCATGGTTTGTATATTTCAGGGACAAAGTAGTCAACAAGTTCCAAAAGGTTATATTATTCCTGGAAGGGAAATTCCGAAGTGGTTTGAAAAAGCAAACATATCTGATACTTTAGTGGCCTCTCGTTATTATTCATCTGTGGGACCCACTATAATAAAAAAAAGTGAAGATACAATTGCCTGGGTCTGGGTCAGGGTCAGGGTGTGATGAGTGGTGGGGAATTGTTTTGTGCATTGTTTTTAAACCCACCGAGGAGCGTAATCATGATTACCAACTGGACTATCTCTTTGAAGTGGATGAATGCCTAATGACTTATTACGCATTTGGACTTGGAGACCCTACTTTTTTTATTAAAATTACGGCAGAATATGGAGGGGAATGGTCTCGTACATATTATATGTCAGAATATGTTAAAGTGGAATCGCATCATCTTTGGCTGCATAGTCTGTCCAAGGAATGTTTACTTCCAACAGAGATTGATAATAAGCGATTCCATGAAGTTGAGCTTGAAATAGAGACCGGGCGCATGGAGGTGGAGAAAATTGGGCTTCGTGTGGTATAAAAGCAAGACATTGAAGATCCCAATTGAGATGCTTTCTTCAGTTGGTGATGAAATCTAGGGTTTGAAGATCCCAACCAAAATATGCGAAGCCCATGATGAGGATGATGGGGAATTCTTTTCTTCACTTCTTTTACCTGTGAGTTATCAACTTTCTTCTTCTTTTTTTTGGCTAAGCATATGTGTAATGCTCTGTTAAACTTCTACTAATATTCAAATGCATATTGAGATTTCTTGTCCCCCTGTAACGGTTTTTTTGTAATTCTTTGTTACTGTTCGACGTATATAATAATGTTTTCTTTTTTCCTTACCGGCTCCGGCATTTGGGTCTGTGGTTCATGCTGAAGAAATTTACAAAAGACACCTTGCCTTGTTCAGATGTTGATTTTCCTCAATGATTTGCACACCTACGTATAATTGAAGTTAGATAAACGAAGGCCTGTTTGTTCTTTCTCTAAAAGGAGCAGCAATAGAAGTGTTCCCATCATCCGTTGGACGTTTGACTGCCCTTCAGGAGTTAAATCTAAGTGATTGCAAAAATCTTGTGTCTTCCTAGCAACATTTGTAGTTTGAAGATGCTAAAAAATCTTCATCTTTTTGAATGCTCAAAATTTGTCAACTTGCCAGAGAATCTAAGGAATCTTGAAAGCCTGTTTAATCTTTCTCTAAGAGGAATAGCAATAGAATTGTTGCCATCTTCCGTTGGACGTTTGACTGCCCTTCAGCATTTGGATTTAAGTGATTGCAAAAATCTTTTGTGTCTTCCTGAAAGCATCTCTCAAGTCTCAACTCTCTAGAATTACAAGGCTCGACTTGGATGGTTGCAAGAGGCTTCGATGGTTACCAGATATTCGGTCACAAGATTGTACTATAAATGTAAACAATTGTACCTCACTGGAGAGATTCCCAGAAAGCCCAAAAAATTGTCCCTTCTGGTGTCGTCACTTTGATTTCTGTGTCGCGTGTGTCAATTGCTTCAATATTCAATTCTGTGTCAAGGTATTTCTCTCTCTGTTTTCTAAATATCATGTACTTGGGAAATTACCTAATATTCTTCTTCAGTATATATCTATCTATTTAGCTATCTCTGTCTGTGTGTTGGTTTTAATTTTTTATTATTATTATTTTTTATAATGTAATTTTCAACATCACGCTTTGTATATTTCAGGGACTACTAAGTGGTAAATTAGTGGGGAGATTACCTTACGTTCTTCCTGGAAAAGAAATTCCAAATGGATTTGAAACGGCCAACATACTTGATAGTTCAGTTTTGGCATCTCCAAGTTTCCACAGATGCGATTATTCAGTGAACATGCAATTGCCTCGGTTGGGGTTTGATGAGTTGTGGGCAATTCTTTTGTGTGTTGTTTTTGTACCCTGCGAGCATTATAATCACTCACATTATCTGATTGAAATCAAATCGAATAAAGTATGGTTTCAACGTATTGCGCCAGAATATGGTAAAATTGAATCGCATCACCTTGCGCTGAGCCTGCACTATTTGAATTTCTTCGATCTGGAAACCCCTGGCTGGTCTATTGATGAGAAGGGATTCCATGAAGTTGAGTTTACAATATCCACCTGGAACGTGGAGGTGGAGACAGTAGGGTTCCGTTTGTTTGACAAGCAAGACATCAAATCAAAGACTCGGATGATTGGGAGGAACACTTGGAGGATGGGACATGGGCATAGATTGTGAGGAATCCAGTCAAGGAGATTTTTTTTCCTCATCCTTCACCTGTGAGTTATCGTCTTTCTTCCTACCATTATATAATCTAGTTGTTTCCTTTTTTCTTTTTCTTTTTGGACATATACTAGCATTTCTTTTCTGTTAATTTTATTTTATTTTGGGCTAAGCATATGTAATGCTCTGTTAAACTTCTACTACAATACAAATGCATATTGAGATTTCTTGTCCCTCGGTAACGGTTTGTTATAATTCTTGTTTTTCTTTTTCACCAACGGTCCGACATATATAATAATGTTTTCTTTTTTCCTTACTGGCGTTTGGGACTATTATTCATATTGATTTACAAAAGTCTCCTAGCTTGGCTCCTTAGATGTTGATTTTGCTCTATGATTTGCACGCTTGCATGTAATTGAAGTTAGAAAAAGAAAAGTAACAAAAAAGTGAATTGAAGTTTGCAAAACTTTTTTCTGTTTGGTAATCAAAGAATGAGAAGTGAATAAATATTACAATTTTTCAATGGTATTGTGTTATAATTTGTACAGTGAATTTTCTGTATTTAGTACGCACCAACACTTCCTTTGGGTTTTCATCCTATCATCTTTCGGTGCAAAGGACATGTGTTTGTATATCCCAGGGGATAGTATGCAGAAACTAGCAAACCCACAACCAGCATCCATAATGTGAACTACCCTGCAGACATAGGTCGACTGTCTCACTGGTAGTCATATTTCTTAACCTGACATGACATGTCATGACTCATGACACTTGTAATTCAGTAGAGTTTAAATGTTTGCAGTATATGGTTTTAACTCTTAATAGGCCTTGTTAAAAGGCGAGCTATTGCGTATCGCTTATGTTTGTTGTATCAACTATAGATTCACTGTCACTTACAGTGAAACATTGAGTCTTGTACATAGATGTTATATATTGCAATGTAGGACAGAGATTCTGGATCTACACCCCATTTAAGCTATTTCCAATTTCAATACCATGAACATCCTGTAAAACTCAGTAAATAATATGCTTAAGGACTTATGCAATGTTAAGATCTAGATATAATTAAAATTTGCCTATAACCTTGGATGTTTAATTTCTTCCCAAAGAAAACGTTTTACTTTACTAATTGATGCTTGAAAGTTGCTACTTAACAAAACTGGTGATCTGAGACAAGTATGGGATGGGTGGTGAGGTCGCTGGTTCAAACATCGATGGGTATTTGGGATAATATTAATGGCTTAGCAAAAACTCTTTAGAAAACAGTCTTATATAATGCTTCTGCTGCTGTAGTTGATGTTTTGTATGTGTTTTCATTTTCCTTTTGCAAATGCTCCTTGGGTCAAATGCCGTCTCCTCCCTACCTAAATAAGAGGTGGAGGATAGCTCATGGGTTGAATCCTATGCAGGTGTGTGACTTCTAGTTACCCATATAAAACAAGTGTTTATCCTTTTCCATTTTTGTTAGTTTTTATTTTCTAGTTAGAAAGACAATTTAGTCTTGCCTTTTCAGGGTTATCGACGTGTTCACCTGACAAACCAAGGATTTGGAGAGTAGAAATCATCCAGTCACTAACAAGATGCTGAATGAGAAAAAACAGTCAATGGTGTGTTGTTATCTTTATTTCTATTTAGCCTTTAGATATTATAGATTTTTTCCAAAATTTTAGTTTTATATCAGTTGATTAAATCTTGTATTCCAAATGCACTGAAAGATGTTCATACTCTATGCAGATCATAGGTTACTCTTAAAAAGCAGTAAGTTAACATCAGTCACAATTTACCATTATTTTGGCTCTTAAAGCAGCAGAGATAATTTTGTTTTCAATTTGTTGTGGATACAGATTTGTGTCAAATCTTGAAAACAAGAGAATTGATCTCTTTGATCGTGGCACCAAAGGATGTGGGGAAGATAATGTCTTGCTAGCACCGTGTAAGTGTACATCTTTTTCACCCATGTGCTAGTTTTCACTAATGTGTCTACTACTCTTGGCTGCCTTTCATGCTAAAATAAGAGTTAGTTATGGGTTTAAATAGTCATACAAACCTATGGCTTATGCATTTTTGTTGTAATTCTTGGATACCTGATAAACACATTTCTATTTGGTTGTGGATTTGTCCTAGAATTTTGTCTAATAGAAATAATTATAATAGTTTCTGTATCAGCTGAAAAGATGCCAGCTTCATATGCCTCACAGTGAAGTTGGTTTGGGTAGCTACTTTAGTGGTTGTGTTTGATGTAATGTGTATTACAGATGAAGTTACCGTGGATGGCTGCTATTTGCTGGTGCAAGTAACTCTTTAAAACCCTATGCTCTTGGCCAAATTGATGGCTTTAATGATATTTTGATGATTTTATAGTTTTTTTATTTTTATTTTTGAGAATTCTTTTTATACAATTTAGTGAGTGCACAAAAACACACATGATAAGTTAAGATAGAAATGATAATATGAAAAAACCACTCTCCTTGACATTGTGAAATCAGTGTCACAGCAGTATTGTGTCTAAAGTATATTTGTTAACATCTACCTTTTTTATGGTTCAGAAATTGTAAATTGCTGCTTCTAAAGTAACCAATGCTTTCCTTTAAGTTTAATCAGGAATCATGCCCTATTTTTGATATATTTCATATCAATATATGTTGCTTCAAGTACTTTATAGTTTATATGTTAAATGTTTCTCATTTATGAAGTATATTTAATGCTAAGGCAGTGGCTATAAGCATGCTGCCATGAGAAATCAACAGCTAATAGATAATGGAAACCGGATATGGATGAGACTGATCAAGCCATTGGGGGTTAAAAGGGGTAGGATTATCTCTCATAATCATTTTGTGAGGAAATTAGTTTTATTTATTTTGGTGAGTTGAAAAGGGATAAGTTTTGTAGGCTATTTTGAAGTGTGATCATTAATTCCTCTCATTCTCCTCTATTTCCTTATAGAAGGTTACAGGTGGAATTGTATCTTGTATTTCTAAAACGTACTAGTTTTTTTAGCTTTGCCTTGAACATCATTTGCACTAGTTTGCATCAAGACCTAAACAAATTATGGAATGTTTATTTTCAAGTGTATCATTATTTCCTATCATTCTTCTCTATTTCCTTGTAGAAGGTTATAGGTGGAATTTTATCTTGTATTTCTAAAATGTACTAGTCTTTTTAGCTTTGCCTTGAGCATCACTTGCACTGGTTTGTATCAAGACCTGAACAAATTATGGAATGTTTTTAACTAACTCATATCTCCCCCCACCCCCCACCCCTCCCAAAAAAAATAGTAAGAAAACATAAAAGTAGTTTTACTGTTCAAAAAAGTATGGAATCATCGTAAAAGAAAAATAAATTCGGTATCTCCTTGTTTGTGGTAGACTGTTCAAGACACCATCAATGTTGGAACAGAAACTGCAGCAGCACTCAAGGATCAGGTGTGTAATTTGTCAGCTTTAAAAAAAAATGGATTTCACGGCAGTTTAATATTTCATATTGAATTAAAAACTCTGTGTCTCTCTAGTGATTCATTGTAATATGCATTACAGATGGAGTTAGCATTGATGGCTGCAAGTAACACTATAGTCCCCTTAGTGCTTGCCAATTTGATGGCTTTAATCTTGCTGGATGATATATCAATGATTTTATAGTTTAAGGCTTTTGTTTTATCTTTGAGAATATCTTTGTGTGCAATGTAGTGAGTGCTGTGCACACAAACGTGAAAAGTAAAGAAGAAATGACAATATAAAAATGTTAGTCTCACTCTCATTGGCATCATGAAATCAGTGTCACAGTAATATTATGTAAAATATCTTTTTGATGGTTCAAAAATTGTAAATTTCCATTTTTAAAGTAACCAATGCATATCTTTAAGTTTAATCTGGAAGCATGCCCTGTGTTTGATATATTTCATACCAATATATGTTACTTCAAGTACTTTATATGTTAAATGTTTCTCAATTATAAAGTATATTTAATGCTGAGGCAGTGGCTATATGTCTGCAGCCATGACAAATCAACAGCTAGTAGGTAGTGGAAACCGGATGATGGATGAGACTGATCAAGCCATCGAGAGGTCAAAAAAGGTTGGATGTTCTCTGATGATCATTTTGTTATGAAATAACTTTATTTATTTTGGCAAGTTGGAAATGGATAAGTTTCATAGGCTATTTTGAAGTGTGATCATGGTTTCCTCTGTCTTATTTATGGAAAATCTTAACTAACTCTTGTACTTCATATCCCCACCCCCCGCCTCTAAAAAAAAGAGTAAGAAAATATAAAATTAGTTTTACTGTTTTTAAAGTATGGAATCATTGCAAAAGAAAAATAATTTCTGTATCTCGTTGTTTGTTGTGGACTGTTCAAGACACTGTCAATTTTGGAACAGAGACTGCGGCAGCACTCAAGGCACAGGTGTGTAGTTTTTCAGCTTTAAAAAAATGGACTTCATGGCAGTTTATTTAGTCATATCAAATCTCTCCTTTTCTTTTGTTTCGTTTAATCTTTCAAAAATTTTCATTGCCATGGAACTAAAGAAGTCTATTATATTTATGTTTAGACTGAACAAATGGGTCAGGTTGTTAATGAGCTGGACTCTATCCATTTCTCGATCAAGAAAGCTTCTCAACTTGTGAAGGAACTTGGTAGGCAGGTCAATCTCTAAAAGTATCTTCTTCCAGTTCTTGTCATATATTGACTATTAGTTGTTACGTATTTTACTTACCTCATTTATTTCATTAGGTTGCAACTGATAAATGTATTATGGCTTTACTCTTCCTTATTGTCGTTGGAGTCATAGCCATCATTATTGTTAAGGTAATATTATTATCTTTCATTTTCTTTGCCATTAACAATATTTTATTTTCTAAATATTTGATTCTGCTATTGCCATCTGATAACAAATTGGAATAGAATCCATAATGTCCCTTTATTATATAGATGTAGCTTCATTATTATGAATACTAGGCCTTCCACACACCCCCCCCCCCAAAATTTTTTTTGACTGTGGAGGCCCACAGGCCTATTGTTTTTAAATGTGTATAACTGTATATATAGTATTTCCTAACCTGTTTTTATGCTTCAATTGGGGCTTTTATGAGCAAGCTGATCTCAGGTTGAACTTGTTTGGTTAACCCTTATTTGCCTAAAAGCTGCAGGAAAAGACTTTTATAATGCCAAATGGTGTAGTTAATTGTAGTGAATCCAAGTCATTTTTTGCTTACCCAAATAAAATGTAAAAGAATTTAGTTCAGTATACCCTTTTCTTATGAAAATAATAATGAACTCCACTAAATAAAAAGGAAAGGAAACAGACACAGTACATGTGGGTGTAGAAGAGTTAATCTAATTGTTGTCAGATTTTCATATTCGTTGGTAATGCACAGATTGCAACTTGATGTCATCTTTAGGAGAAGTTCAATTCCTTTTCTTTCTGAATAGATTTCTTGTCCACAACATATGTAAGAGGGAAACAATAATTTTAATTTTCGTATATCAGTTGAATATAGTTTGATGATTGCTACAGACTTGGATCATAAAATTGGTGGAGATCGGCTTCATTTGAAAACCAGTAAAATTTAGACGTATTTATGTCGAGAAAAAAAGAAGTTGGAACTTACAGATTTTTTTGGGAACTTAACTACTTAAGTTGTAGATAACTTTGAGTTCAAGGATGAATCGCTTGGTTGTTTTCATAACAGTATTGTCCAGAAAGTA
This sequence comes from Quercus lobata, assembly GCF_001633185.2. Classification (NCBI taxonomy): domain Eukaryota; kingdom Viridiplantae; phylum Streptophyta; class Magnoliopsida; order Fagales; family Fagaceae; genus Quercus; species Quercus lobata. Next base: position 139,843 of record NW_022154723.1, read on the forward strand.
TCTATTTCGAGGCCTTTAAGATAATTTTATAATTTTTTGGGGAGATAACCTTCTAGAGCTTCTACATTATTCATATCAACACGTCTTAAACCTTTCATAGTGAGTTGGTGTCTTAATCACCAAGAACATTTCATGTCTTTGCAGTCTCATGTGACTGTCAAAAGCCATTAGCTTGTGAAAGAGCTGGCGGTATAACACTGCATTGCCCTTTTCTTTCAATTTGCTTAATTTTTTATTTCGTGAATTATTTATTTTTATGTCTCAGCTCGTGAACCCAAACAACAAGGACATCAGGGATATTCCAGGATTAGCCCCACCAGCAATGACTCGGAAATTACTTTGGAGTGCTAGTTAAAAATTTAGAAAAGGATCATGTAATGAGATTGTGATGATGATTTGTCATCTTATTGGATGGAATAGCTTAGCTTGTGATGCTGCTGGTGGCACCTTCTTTACAGAGCTGGTCTACTTGAGTATGGATTTCTTTCTAGTGACTTTTCTG